>NC_083762.1:7805699-7828199 GCF_963514075.1 Conger conger | reverse complement strand
TAAGTACAGTATTTCCCACCAATAAAGCATATTGAATTCAATTCAACTGAGAGAGAGAGAGAGAGAGAGAGAAAGAGAGAGGACAGCATAACCACTGTACAGATCGATGGTACAATGCGTTACCTGTTCAACTTGAAAATATAATTACAATTAATAACTAAATTGTTTCAAAAGTCTTTTTCTCTTTGCTTCTATTTGGAGTGTGTTTTAAAAATTTACACTTATTTACAATATTTACTGCGTATTTACTGTTACATTCCAAGAAAGCGTATGGAATTGAACTGAAAGAGAGAAAGAGAGAGAGGAGGAGAAGAAGGTGGCGATAAACGAAAGAAAGTGGAAAGGGAAAGGATGATAGTGAAAGAGAGGAGGGAGGGAGGGAGGGAGGGAAAGTCAGTGAGAGATGAGCACATGAGTTCAGAGGTCAAACGCAGGGCCACCCCCAGACCCCCGACGCCACGGTTACGCCCGTTGCCGTGGGGACGGCAGGTTAGTGGGTGGACGTGCCGGACGAGATTGGGGCGGGGGGCAGGACGGGGTCGGTAGTGACAGATGTGTGGTGAATCTTTAACCTCGCGCCCCACTGTCCCACATCTGTCCCCAAACTCCTGCTCCGACCCCCTCCCGTGAGCGCAGGGACAAAAGAGCCATCAGTGAGCTTATTGATTAGTCCCGCACTGTCAAAGCTCGCCGTTTTTAACGAGTCCCCCGTCTTCCCCTCAATGAGAAAAGTACAAAAGAGACAGAAATGTACAATCTGGAAAATGTGTCTGCTTTATACACTGATCTGAGAAACAAATTCCGCCTTCAGAGGAAACACTCAGTTTGTTAGCTTTAGTTTTGTAATTTATAGCCGCCTAGATTCAGATTAAGCCGCCACGCCAACATCAAATCAATCTTAAGTCGTTGCCATTCAGAATGGCTTCTATTTACTTTGTGTTTGCTTTGCGTAATGAAAAGGCAGTTAATTGAAAGTACAGTTGATTGAAATGAGGCATTACAAGTGGTATTTACTGTACTTCCTGATCATAAAATTGAATTCATCTTCTTCGTTGCCATAGTGAAAGTAGTTCCTTTCTGTCACTCACTTCCCCTCCCCTCCTGTTCACCCTTCCCCTCTCTTTTCTCTCACTTTCTCCCCCGCTATTCCACCTTTTTATGTCTATCCTCCCTTTTGCTCTCTCTTTGCCCCTTTCCTTCTTGTATTCTCAACTTTCTCCTGCTCTCAATTTCTCTATCTCCCGTTTCCCACTCTCAATTTCTCTTTCTTTCCTCACTCTCTCTTTCTTACTCCCTCCTTCCATCTCTCTCTCTATCTCCCCTCAGGCAGGATGGTTTTCCTTCTTTTATTCTCCCCTTTCTCTTGCTCTCAATTTCTCTATCTCCCATTTCCCTCCCTCTCTGTCTCACTTTCTTTCCTCTTTCTCTCTCTCTCTCTCTCTCTCTCTTTCTCTCTCTCTCTCTCCTCTCTCTCTCTCTCTCTCTCTCTCTCTCTCTCTGTGTCTCTCTCTCTAGCTGTGGGGGTTGTTTGTGTTCGTTTCTTCCTATAATTTCTGTTTCTGGAAAAATGTCCCAATAATGGTGATTTTAAACCTCTCTCTCCATTTCTCTCTCCTTTCCTTTCCTCTCTCTCTCTCTCCCTCTTTCTCTTTCTCTCTCTCCCTCCTCCGTCTCTCCCTCTATCTCCCCTCAGGCGAGATGGTTTATTTTAATTGAAAATTAGCAAAACAAAACAAGGGCAAGAGGATCCCTGAATGGAGGCCCTTCTCTGTGCCGTTGAATAATGCATATGGGAGAAAGCGCACGGCCAGGGCAGCCTGGGACGGGAACAATGGGCGGCCCACAGCTCAGACGGGCTGCCTGTCAATCCCCCCCAGGCCTGGGAATCATGGGCCCGGGGCCGGCCAGCAGCTGCTGACCACCCCACACTGACCTGTGGCCCCCACGACCTGTGGGATACCTCCACACCTACGGCCTGCGTGTCTACACACCGCACTGACCTGTGGCCCCCTCAACCTGTGGGATACCTCCACACCTACGGCCTGCGTGTCTACACACCGCACTGACCTGTGGCCCCCACAACCTGTGGGATACCTCCACACCTACGACCTGCGTGTCTACACACCGCACTGACCTGTGGGATACCTCCACACCTACGACCTGCGTGTCTACACACCGCACTGACCTGTGGGATACCTCCACACCTACGACCTGCGTGTCTACACACCGCACTGACCTGTGGCCCCCTCAACCTGTGGGATACCTCCACACCTACGACCTGCGTGTCTACACACCGCACTGACCTGCGTGTCTACACACCACACTGAGCTGTGGCCCCCTCGACCTGTGGGATACCTCCACACCTACGACCTGCGTGTGTACACACCGCACTGACCTGTGGGATACCTCCACACCTACGACCTGCGTGTCTACACACCGCACTGACCTGTGGGATACCTCCACACCTACGACCTGCGTGTCTACACACCGCACTGACCTGTGGGATACCTCCACACCTACGACCTGCGTGTCTACACACCGCACTGACCTGTGGGATACCTCCACACCTACGACCTGCGTGTCTACACACCGCACTGACCTGTGGGATACCTCCACACCTACGACCTGCGTGTCTACACACCGCACTGACCTGTGGGATACCTCCACACCTACGACCTGCGTGTCTACACACCGCACTGACCTGTGGGATACCTCCACACCTACGACCTGCGTGTCTACACACCGCACTGACCTGTGGCCCCCTCAACCTGTGGGATACCTCCACACCTACGACCTGCGTGTCTACACACCGCACTGACCTGTGGGATACCTCCACACCTACGACCTGCGTGTCTACACACCTACGACCTGCGTGTCTACACACCTATGACTTGCCTGTCCACACAGCACACTGCACAGGAGAGGCAGGGCTGCATCTACTACTGTGGTCTCACACCTGCACACTGCTCTCTCAGAAGATAAGGTTCTTTGGCTTGGCTCCATGGAGGACCCTTTTTAAGTTCTTCATGGAACCCTCAGTCATAGGTGTGAAGTGGGGAAGCACCCAGACAAAGAACCATTTTGCCCAGCAAAGAACCCTTGAAACTAGATGGGGTTCTTCTATGGATTCACAGGGTTTTTGGAACGAGCGTATGCTGTTTTTGTGCACAATTTCATACGGTATCTTACTGAAGGAATTCTGGTAAAGTACCTTGCTTAGGGCACAAGTGCAGTTCTGATGGTAGAGAATGGCATCTTCATAGTTGAAAATGACATGGGAATTATATAGGGAAATTACAGGCACACATTTGCGAGGGGTTTAATCTCTCGCACACTCACAGGTTTCAGGCCCGTGCATTGGAATTCCAGTCTCGCCTTGCGCTCTGAGCCTGCTCCGGTTGTCATGCCAACCAGAAAATTGGGCACCTAGATGAGTAATGATGTGGTTTTCCTCCGAAATCCCAACAAAGAGCTTATTACGGCCGCGGCTTTTCAGAAACTGCCATTGTCGCCCGGGCCCTCTCCGCGCCGCCCTGCCCTCACCGGACATTCTCCGGAACCTTCTCCTCCTGTCAGGCAGCGAGTCACGTGATTCCTCCCAGAACCTCTGAGGCTGTGAGAAACACGGGAAAGCAGGAGACATTTCCTGGGAAAAAAAATCCATCATTTCCATAGTTTCTTTTGTGAAATTATAAAAAGAATTTGTATCTTTTTAAAAAGCACAACATTTCTACCTGGTGAATGTATAAGAATACTCTTTAATAAAAAGTCTGCACTTTAACTACACGTGAATTATTTTATTACAAATCTAAAATTGTGGACTACTGAGCGAAGTCAAGAAAAATACTTCTTTGACCCAAGACCTATGGAGCCCACAGAATATTGTTGTGCATCTGTATGCTGATTTCTTCAAAAAGAAAAGTGACATCTATGTTTTATTTTTACCCATCCTTTGTTAAAGAACAGCACTGACTCAGACACGGTTCCTGAACACAGCGCTTAGCCTCAGGGTGAGCAGAGCGGATGAGAGCTCTCGGTGGTTTACACCTGGTCCTGGAGCACAGAGGGAGAGATACTGTATGAACAACAACACTATCAGACCTGCCAATGTGTCCTACAGACCAGTTCATAGAAACGGCAAAGCCCACCTGGTCATTGTAGTCTTTAGAAAAGCAGGTACCTGGAGCATGCCCAGGAGTTTGTGGCTATACGGTATCTCTGCGTGTGTGTGTGGGTGTATATGTGTGTGTCTGTGTGTGTGTGCGTGCTGTGTGTTTGTGTGTGTGTGTGTCTGTGTGTGTGCGTGCTGTGTGTGTGAGTGTATGTGGGTGTATGTGTGTGTGTGTCTGTGTGTGTGGGTGTGCGTGCTGTGTGTGTGAGTGTATGTGGGTGTATGTGTGTGTGTGTCTGTGTGTGTGGGTGTGCGTGCTGTGTGTGTGAGTGTATGTGGGTGTATGTGTGTGTGTCTGTGTGTGTGGGTGTGCGTGCTGTGTGTGTGAGTGTATGTGGGTGTGTGTGTGTGTGTGTCTGTGTGTGTGATGACCTCTAAGCCTGGCCTCCTGCATTGGCACACAGTGTCAGCTGTAAAGAAGCATTGAGTTTGTACTGAAGGTTCTTTTCACACCTATGTGTGGCCTTATCCCCTTATTTGCACAGTTTCTACGATATCCCCACATGTTTTTATTGACTCTGCTTCCCATTAATTATTTGCGGGAAACACTCTGCACTGTGTAACATTTAGGTTTTGAACCTGGTTTTCAAACACTCTGCACTGTGTATAACATTTAGGTTTTGAACCCGGTTTTGAAACACTCTGCACTGTGTATAACATTTAGGCTTTGAAGCTGGTTTTGAAACACTCTGCACTGTGTCTAACATTTAGGTTTTGAACCTGGTTTTGAAACACTGCACTGTGTATAACATTTAGGTTTTCAACCCGTTATCGTGTGCTCTGGAATCGGGCCTTCAGTAGGCTAACCTTACAATTACCTGACGATTACTGTCAACCTGTTACTGTGCCCGACAACCAAGCAACTGATTTTACTGAGACCAATCGGTAAAATAATAACAAATTTGTTTTGAGATAGCATTATTGTTCTCCGTATTGTTCAGTGCAATTTCCGACGTTTTTGTGTGAGGGGGCCTGTTTACCGTTATTGGTTGAACTTTGCTGTAAACAGAACAGGTCGTACCTTTTGAAGAGAGGGTGTCATGTGAGATCTCCGGGGTGTCTCTGGGGTGTCACGTGAAGTCACACGTCCGAGCCCTTTGTGGAAGTTTACAGAAGTCGTGACACCAGGCAAACACCTGGGGGATGTCCGGAAAACTCTAAAAGACGGGAGCAGAAACAGGAAACTGGACAACGTCTAAGATTTCAACCTTCTCTTTGTTCCCGCTTTATTCTCCGTGTTAAAATGTGAACTACCCAAAATAAACTCACGACATGAGACAATTAAAACGAAAATGCACACTCATAACTGTTAGACAAACATGAAATAACATGAACAGTGTCATGACTCGTTACTACAGGTGTCAGAGTACGCTTACGTCCGCGTCATGCAGGCAGTGCCATACGTACGTCTAACGGCTAACTAATACTTATAATGCTTGTGGGGGGTAAATTCAGAGTGTTGTTTTTGGGTTGGATTGTGCGGGTAACTCCCCAATCACCCCCTACCCCCCGACTGCAGCTGATAGAGTGCGGTCGGGGGGGGCTCCGGTCCTGGTATGTGTTTCTCACTAAGGACAGCAGGAGTGCTGGCCCTCTCATTTCGGGGGTGGTCCAGTCCAGTGTGCGGGTTATCTGCCCGGGATCTCCCCTCCAGACCGCCCTCCACCCCCCGCCCGGGGGAGGGGACGGGCAGCACTGTCGATGTGGGGAAACTGAACCGCGGCCACCGACTGCACACGGGCTGCCTGTCACTCAGGCTCAGGTAACACGGTGGGGGGCGAAGTGGCCAGAGGGCATGAGGGTAACCCTGAACCAGAGGTGGAAGGGAAGGCAGTGAGCAATGACCCAGCTCCCTGGCCCCTGTCCCAGCAGCAGCTGGGCCTGTGGGAACCTTCTCTCCACAGAGGGGAGATACTCACAGCATTTATAAGATCCTGTCAGTCAAATACTGTCACTGCCATGTTCCGCTCTCTCTCTCTGACACACACACACACACACACACAGACACATACACACATGTGCACACACACAGACAGACACATACACACACAGACACATACACACACGTGCACACACACAGACAGACACACGCACACACACAGACACATACACACACATGCACACATACTGTTTTTTTTACAGTATATTTTCACACCTGCTGATACAGTATGTACATAGCGCTACGTTTGTGGAGGGCGGGGCTGATTCTCAGTGGTGTGAAAACAACACTCTCTGGTGTGTGTGGCTGTGTTTGGGCAGGGAGAGAGCAGAGGGTCGTGGGGTTGTGTTTACCTGAGGCGGGTATTTCCTCCAAGAGCTGATAAGGCCAGGGAAAGGGAAGTGCTCCGTTCCAGTTGAGTGGAAAGAGGCTCAGGAAATGACACTAAACACAATCAGGCACACACACGCACCCACAAACACACAAAGGTAGACACACACACACACACACACATATATGCATACCCACATACACACAGAGGTGGACACACACACATACACACACATAGACATACACACAAAGGTGGACACACACATATCCACATACAAACATGTACCCACACAAAAACACACATACCCACCCAAACACACTCACACTCACACACTCACACACACACACACACACACACACACAGAAGAAGTGCCGGCAGATATGGAAGGTGTCACACAGGAGTACCTACACGTATAGTCATGGACGCATCACATGATGTTGAGACAGACAGTAAGCATGCAGCAGACAGACCTTGTGGGGCTGATCTGCAGTAACACAGTATAGCAGACTGAGCCATTAGTGAAGTATGAGCAGCACTATGCAAAACTGTGATCAATAATCATCCTCCTATAAACATACTCAGTGGACATCTGATGAGAGTATTAGTTGGGGCCCGGGGCCCGGGGCCCTGGGCTGTGGCCCCAGAAGGGGGGGTTTATTTGGGCCCTTCAGTTATCCTTCTTCTTCCTAAGTAACCTGGAACAGTGACCCCCCCCCCCGCCCCCCTACCCCATCTGAGGCGGACATAGAAGAGCCAATGAGGTAGAACATGTTAACAAGCAGGAGTGAGATCAGTGTGCTGAAAGACACCGACACAGGATGGAGAGAGGGAGAGGGAGGGAGAGAGAGAGGGAGGGAGGAAAAATGTCTTAATGGGAACGCCAGGGTACTGTAGAACACAACAGTCACATATAAACCAAGGTCCTCAATGACCATTCATTAAATGATCCCACAGCATGTGATATATAGAATAGAGGATTTCCCAGTGGTTTGATATGGGCCTCTAATTATTCCCCAGTCTGGCTGGCTGAATAATCCCTCCCTCTAAGCTTCAACTGTTGTGTGGTGAGCGTTCTGCCACAAAATGGCTATCATGGGCCTTCCACATTTGGATGCAGTTAAGGTGAGGTTACTCCTTGCCATGGAAAGCACTTTTGGAAACTGAAATCTGCTAAATAAACACAATCCATTGGCTATGAGCAACTGGTGAGTCCCTAAGTCCCTGATTTTGCTTTCTTAGTCTGATATCTGACAAATTATGTCCTGGTATGTTGGGGTACATGTTTATCAGAAGAGTGGAGACAGTATCTGTATACAACTGTTACAAAATGCAGCTAAAAAGACTAGAATGTACCATGGAAGTATAGATCAGGACTTCTAAACACCGCACATGCAGCATAGTTGAAGGAGCATTCTCACTGAGGATTCTGCGAGTTTAAAAAAGCAGATATACAGCAGTGTATATAACTGTTTTATTCTTTCTCCTTAATCTGATCCCAGACTCAGTTGTCCACTATCTACAGTATTTCTATAGTGTAGCGCATTTACTGTATATTTGTATGATATGTTATTATATTTTATGATTTAAACAGATGCGCTGGAAACTGTAGACGTATTTTGTTCAAAAAGCAGGGTAATGGAGCCAGTCCCTCATACAAAGGAACTCTAGAGCAGGATTATGAAAAATTCTGAAGTTCGTCCAATCTGCCTCCAAAACACTCCAGTTAGGATTCATGCTCACCTCTTTCTGCATTACAGAAACAGTTTTGCTGGGGCACTTAACAGCAGGTAGTGTAGTGGCAACAGTTCTGCAGTAGTTTCTGCCCTGTGTGTTCACGTTTTCGGGTGTTTTCCGGCGGTGACGTGCGTTCGATAGCGTCCCACAGCGTGTGGTCCGCACCGCGGTGGGACCCGGGCGTCGGCCGGGTGGGCGAGAGGCCAGAGGAGAGAGGGCCGGGCTCCCCCTTTCTCCCCCCCCCCCCAAAACGCCGCAGAAAGGCTCATTATCCCAGCGGCGATGGCGGGAAACCACACGGCTGCTTTTGTGACCCAATCCAAACACAAGCTTCGCTAATAAGGAGCGAGCGGACCGCCCTCCCCCCACTTCACTTCAGCCTCTCCAGGCCCACTTTCAGGGCTCCAGGCCCACTTTCAGGCCTCCAGGCCTCTGCAGCTGCCCGTCCTGCAAGAGCACTTACCCGTGTCTTCAGTCCAGCTCTCCGGGGTCCCGGTGAACAGGCCCCCCACCCCCCGCCCCCCCAGTATGACTCCAGAGATGGAAATGAAGCCATGAATCTTCATTAAGAGAAGCAGGTGTCCCCAGTGCCCGCCCAGGTGAAGCAGCCGTGTGTGGGGTGGGGGTGGGGGGGGGGGCAACTCCACACCACCGGGTGACTCCACACCAGGCTTTTATAACCCCCCCTCACCCACCCCGTGCACTTAATTGCCCATGTAATGAGCTGCCGCTGAATGGGATTATTTGTATGGAAGCACTTCAGGGCCCCCGTGCATTAGCGAGCCTCCTGGAGTCCCTAATCTCCCGGGGAGCACACAGAGGGTGTTGTCCCTGGACCACAATGGCCTACCTCCCCTCGAGTCTCCGCTGTTTTCCTGCGCTCCCCTGGTCCCCCCCCCCCCCCCACCTCGCGCTTTGTCTCTTAATTCATCTCCCAGAAACTCTCCTCCGCTCAGAAACCCCGGAGGAAGCCGAGTGGGCTTTGTGACCCGAGAGGCAGACGGAATCACCTGAGAGCCAGAGCGCTCTCCACACACACACAGGCACCTGTTTACCTCCCAGAACACCGCCCCCCACACACTGCCTCTGGATGGAAATGCCTGCTCACTGTTTGTCGCTGCTGTTCCTGTCCACTGTATTGTGCCCAAGTGATTTACTGACATTTTCTGAAGTTAAACTGTCACTGTGTATCATATCTGACAACAGCTCAGACACCAGCATCAGGAATCACCGGGCCGAACCGTTTCAAACTTCTCAATATGGACCGCAGTCTGCCTGAAGGACGTCTCCTGCCCGATGGCAGTACACCACTTGAAGCTTAGCCTGGCTGCGGTGTCTGCGGTGCTGTGCTTTGTCTTTAAGTCATCCCTGCTTTAGGACTTCCCACTCTGGAGGCTACAGGAGGGATCACTCAGAGCAGTCCTACTATGGACAGCCTCAAACTTCCATGTCCAGACAGTGAGTTTTCATTTCAGCTATGGCCTGTTAGTTACACCCCCAGTAGCCTAAACTGCATGTCTTTGGATTGCGGAAGGAAACCAGAGTACCTGGAGGAAACCCACACTGACACGAGGAGAACATGCAAACGGCACACGGAAACGGGGGCGGCCTGTAGCGTAGTGGTTAAGGTAAATCACTGGGACACACAAGGTCGGTGGTTCTAATCCCGGTGTAGCCACAATAAGATCCGCACAGCCGTTGGGCCCTCGAGCAAGGCCCTTAACCCTGCGTTGCTCCAGGGGAGGATTGTCTCCTGCTTAGTCTAATCAACTGTACGTCGCTCTGGATAAGAGCGTCTGCCAAAATGCCAATAATGTAATGTAATGTAATAATGGAAAGGCCCCGGTCAGGATTCAAACCCAGGACCTTCTTGCTGCAAGGCAACAGTGCTCTCCACTACACCTCGGTACCGCCAAGTAAGGCCTGCAGAGCTGGACCCAGCTCCACGTGCAGACCCTGGTAATTCCCTCCTCTGTACCCGCCTGTGTCAACAACCAGCAGCAGCTAATCCAGAATGCAGCCATACAGCTTGTTTACAGCCTTCCAGAAAGCACACTCACTTCATACCTCTCCTCGTCTCACTGTACTGGCTGCCTGTTGCAGCTTGTACCATTAAATCCACAATACAATGCCTACAGGGCATTGGATGGAACAACTCCAAATTAGTTCTGATCGACCCTCAAACTGTACACGTTGGCCAGACATTGGCTCAGGCGGTAAGAGCAGTCGTCTGGTTGCTGGTTCGATCCCGCCCCGGAGTCTGGCAAAGTGTCCCTGAGCAAGGCACCTAACCCCAAATTGCTCCTGACGAGCTGGTTGGTTGCCTTGCGTGGCAGCCGATCGCTGTTGGTTTGTGAATGCAGACCATTTGCCAACTCTCTATTCTGCAGACTCCAGGGCATCTGGCAGTGTCTCCACTGTGTCTCTGGCAGTGTCTCTCTCTGTGGTGGAGTGAACGTCAGCGCAGCAGAATGATTGGAATCGTACCAGCTGAAGACCAACCTGTTTTGACTCCATCTTGGCTCCCGTCCTTCTCTTCCTGTCACCTGCATGATCTATGATCTATTTGAATTCTGGCTCTGGGCTGGCCTAAATCAAACCTGTTCCCGGAGATCTACCGTCCTGTAGGTTTTCATTTCGACCCTAATTTGGTACACCTGATTCTACTAACTAGCAGCTCTAACTTAGCTGTTGAATGCGCTTTGTTTGGACTGGAGTGAACGATTACAGGAGGGTAGATCTCCAGGCAGCCCTGTCCTAAATTAAACCTGTTCCTGGAGATCTACCATCCTGTAGGTTTTCATTTCAACCCTAATTTGGTACACCTGATTCTACTAAATAGCAGCTCTAACTTAGCTGTTGAATGTGCTTTGTTTGGACTGGAGTGAACGATTACAGGAGGGTAGATCTCCAGGCAGCCCTGTCCTAAATTAACAGTCACTTAATGCTTTAATTATGCTGCACATATACGTGCTGATGTAGGAATGCTGATCACCAGGTCCGACACTGCTGGTCGCATGACTCAGCTGGATGCAGTCATTTTCTCTCTGACTGTGTTACTCAGGATAAGTGTCTACAAAATGACTGTAATCATATGCATCATCCATCCATCCATTATCTTAACCCGCTTATCCTGAACAGGGTCGGAGGGGGGCTTGGGCCTATCCCAGCATACATTGGGCGAAAGGCAGGAATACACCCTGGACAGGTCGCCAGTCCATCGCAGGGCACACACACCATTCACTCACACACTCATACCTATGGGCAATTTAGACTCTCCAATCAGCCTATCTTGCATGTCTTTGGACTGTGGGAGGAAACCGGAGTGCCCGGAGGAAACCCACGCAGACACGAGGAGAACATGCAAACTCCGCACAGAGAGGCCCTGGCCAAAGGGGATTCAAAACCAGGACCTCCTTGCTGTGAGGCGGCAGTGCTACCCACTGCACCATCCGTGCCGCCCATATGCATCATATTATTTGTATTTATTTTATCTTTTTTTAAATCATTTCATGTGTGTTACCATATATGCGTTTTAGACCAATTGTGAGAACGGAGAGGACTTTGTTGTGAGAATGACGATTGTTTACCAGTGTTATGAGAGCATCTTGGAGTGCTGGAGTCAAGCGCTTGTGAGCCAGCGATAACCGGATCTGCTACATCTCACCTCTTGGCATGGATGCCGGATGTTGGAGCCAGAAAATCACTGAGTTGGGAGGGCAGAGTATCCGTGCCCCACCAGATTAAAGAAGATGAGCTGCTTCTTGACTCCATGGTCACTTAGTGCTGGTTGCAACAGCTGGGCTGGCGTGAAAAAAAAAAAAGTTGGTTATAGCTACGTCCGGCGTTGCGTTCAATATTTACTGTTGCACCATCTAAAAATGCGATTAGGCGCAGCTACGTCCAGCCTAGGCAATGTGAGTTCACGTAGATACATGACGTCCTGCGAATCAGTGTGCGTTGCGTCATTACAATAGTTTTACTGCTTGATTTGTTAACATGAATCGTGTCCCCTAAATAATTCTAAAATGCACAATTAATATACAATTTTAGTGCTGCTATATGCCCATGATGGGGGTATATCACGGAGCAGAACTAACTGAGTTTGCTGGATGAGAGCAAAACCCAAAAATGGAAGATGAACTGAAACCAGGAGACGTGTCATATTCAGAGGTTGTTGCTGTTGCTTTTAATTTAGCAAAGACTGTTAGAAAGCTTCACTTACACCACCCCGTAGTAGGCGTAGAATTTGCACCCACCCTGACGTAGCGCTATGCCCAGCTCATTGGGGCTGTCCAATGTCATCAAAACCCCATTGTCCTGAGGCTGCAACGGTCCACTCAGATGATCCCTGGATCCTCCAGAGAGCTAGACCCAAGGCTTGTTCGACCCCTAGTCAAGTGGAGACCTGGTCGGTTGTTGGCAACACTTTCCACCTGTCTCCCAGCATCCTACTGGAGAACAAATTTGACATGCTGGATGAACAGGATCGCCCCTCTCTGACCCCTCTCTCCTAATAAAGAAACATTAAATAGTTCCAAGAAAAAAATAAAATCACATATTTTCAGTACAGATTCTTTTGAATTTCATTGGTTTAATTTTGATTGTATGGTGTTTACGTTACCGTTACTTCCTTTGTTGTATGATTTACAGTATGTGGTTGCTATTTAGTTATTTTTTGTTCTTACTTACTATGTACGGCAGAGCATGCAGCTTTCAGTAACTTTGGTAACACTCATGAACTGGCATTAACAAATGTAGTAACCTAACTACTGAGAAGTCAATCTGTACAGCTTTGTTTACGTCCATCATTTATCCATCATTAATTAATGTCAATCAACTAATTCATTCATTCATTATCCTAACCTGCTTATCCTGAACAGGGTTGCAGGAGGGCTGGAGCCTATCTCAAGGCAGGAATACACCCTGGACAGGTCGCCAGTCCATCGCAGGGCACACACACCATTCACTCACACACACACACACACTCATACCTATGGGCAATTTAGACTCTCCAATAGAGGCACAGAGAGGCACCGGCCGACGGGGATTCTAACCCAGGACCTCCTTACTGTGAGGTGGCAGTGCTAACCACTCCACCATCCGTGCCGCCTATGTCAATCAACTACCTTAGCCAATTCATAATGGAATGAAAAAAAAAATCCGTTCATGTATTTGTTAATGGCTAACTGATTAAAACTAATTATCCTATCGTTTGCAAATATAAACATATTCAGGTAACTAATACATTAATAAGTAGTTAACAAATGCATTAACTAATGAAAAGTTGATTCCATGCATAATTAATGAATTAATTATTAATTAATTAATCTTAACAACGACATTAGTTAATGCCAATTCTTGTACCTTATTGCACAGTGTGACCATTGTGTTTTAATCTGTTCTATCAGAACTGCATGTAAAAAACACATTGAGTTGCTTCCTGCATGAAATACACTCCGATGTCCATTTATTTAGCGTCCATTTTGAATACGCCTATGTTACCCACATGTTATTTCAGGCTCTACGATTTATGGCTTATATCTTTGAGGTGCACCTTGCAGTGGTAGGCACTAGACCTTCTGTTGAAACTGCCAGGCAGACATATGAGGAGTAGCAGTGCGATTGTCACTTTCCACTTTAATGATGCTGTGTCTGGAACTTGGGTAACATGTGTAAGTATGTGTGTGTGTGTGTGGGGGGGGGGGGGGGGGGTTCGGACAGTGGAGACCTTGTGTTTCACAGTCTAAGGTGATGCTTAAGGTTTAATTCAGCTAATGGATATTTGTACACTCTCCATTGTGCCACGGTTTCCCACATGAATATATTCCCCCCATTACAATTGGGGAAGCTGAGTAGGCCACCCTTCTCACGCTGTTTGCAGTAAAATATTGCCCCCCCCCCCAGTCCCCCGGTAGGGAGGCTGACAAATCTGCGGCTGTTGTCCGCCCCTCTCCCAGGGCCCGGGGTTAATGATTAGCCCTTCGGGGGGTTAATGCCTGCAGACAGTGCTCCCTGTGGTCCCCTCAGCAGATGTTGGTGGGGCTTTAATGTGGTTATCGAACCTGCCTGCCCTCCGAGCCCCGCTCCCCCATTATGCAGCGCTGCATTCCAGGGCCTGTCCCATGGCAACGGGGCAACCTGAGGCTCAGCGGGGCTCCCGCTGGGCCCCGGCAACCCACGCTGCTGTCAGTCGGGCCTGCCCGTGTGCCACAGTGGCCTTCTCCCACTCTAACTGGGCCTTTCCCCCTCCCATACCAGAGTATCTGCCTCTCTTTACACTATAACTGCCCCGCTGCCACTCTAAGTACCCCATTCCCAATCTAAATACCCTGCTTCAACTCTAACTGCGCTATTCTCACTCGAATTACCTACCACCTGCTCTAACTGCCCTATTCCCACTCTAGGTGCCCTGCGCCTGCTGTAATTGCCCCAGGTCCACTCTAACTGCCCCTGTCATGATCAGACTGCCCCAATCCCAGTCTAACTGCCCTATCACACTGAAACTGCCCCGCCCCCACTCTACCCTCCAACCTCCCCTCACTCTGACAGTCTCCAGCTTCTTCTGTCTTTTTCCACTCTGCCCCTCTTAAAACTAAAATAAGAATCATCATCATCATCACCACCATCATCATTACCACCATCACCACCATCATCATCACCACCATTATCACCATCATCATCATCACCACCATCATCACCACCATCATCACCATCACCATCACCATCACCATCATCATCACCACCATCACCATCACCATCACCACCATCACCATCACCATCACCATCATCATCACCACCATCACCATCACCATCACCACCATCGCCATCACCATCACCATCATCATTATCATCACCATCATCACCATCATCATCAACACCATCATCACCATTACCATCATCACCATCACTATCACCATCACAATCACCATCTCATCATCATCACCACTATCATCACCACTATCATCATCACCATCACCATCACCATCACCATCATCATCACCATCACCATCACCATCATCATCATCATCACCATCATCACCATGATCATCATCACCATCATCACCATCATCATCATCATCATCATCATCATCATCATCACTATCATCATCACCATCATCGCTATCATCATCACCATCATCACTATCATCACCATCATCATCATCACCATCATCATCATCACCACCATCACCATCATCACCATCATCATCATCATCATCATCATCATCATCACTCATATACATCTTAATATATTGCCATCTACAATCAGAAAATTAGAAGCAGGTACTTCATGATTCAAAACCAAAACATTCTGAAAAATGAGCTCCGGGGGATGGTACCGAGGGATAGGACACAGGTCCTCTGAGCACGCTCAGCATGTGCGTATAGAAGGGTCTCACGGGGGAAGAGAGGGGTGTGAATGACCTCACAACGCCTCAGATCCTAATCCGGCTCCAGCCCCCGCCTATCCTGCAGCCGTGTGTGCGCTTGCAGCGACTCCCCCGGAGTCTAGTGTACGTACGGAATATCAGGTTTCTCAGGGTGAATGCGGCAGGGCAGTGGGGCGTTTGCATCAGCGCAGAATAATGCCACTGCCATTGCAGGAAACTGTAGAGCAGGTGCAGCATCAGTATGCACCATCAGTCTGGCAGATTGCTGTGTAGACGTGCAACCAGCATCATATACAGGCATGCAGACCGCAATGTTAAAACTGATTCATGCGAATTGCTACCGTGAAAAAGCGTCATCTGTGTGGCTCACCCCAAATATAAATGCTATAATAAGGATCATGCAGCGGTAGCATTTGTGAATGATCGGTATCTATACAGCTGAACTGGCAGAGAGTTCCCCGTCACTTTCACTGAACGGTGTTCTTTGTGGGAGTTTAGTACCCCCGGGTTAGCGGAGGAATGCGGGAAACTCGGCTGTAATTAAAGTATTCTGTAACTCAATTAAGTTTGCCGCCTCCAGCGACGCGCAGCGCCACTAGAGCGGGATTAAATCCTGGGAAAATCAGTTTTCACAACCGCGCTCTATTCCTAATGATGCCGGGCGTTGAGAGTCCCAGAATTCTAAAGTTAAATTGGGTCTGAGGGATATAATACCGGGTAGATATGTGCGCTGAACAAGAGCTGGTGGTGTAGCCTACACGGGAAATGCTGTGATCTCTGATATGACCTTGCTCCAATGCACTGGCATTATTGACAGTCATTTTTCTTTTATTTGCGAGGTCACAAAGAAAGTAAAAAACATAAAATGATAATGTTTGTTTTTCTGTGCATTTTAATAGACACAGTGATGTCATTCCTGTACTACCACGATAAAAACTAAATGCAAAAAACTTTGTCCCAGCCTCCATAATAAACTTAGAAATCGATTTATGAACTAGGCCAACAATTATCTAGTATGCTACAATTTTCAAATCTAGGCAGATTATTTTCAGTATTTTCTTTAAAATATGTATGAGACCGAAATGTTTCACTTTTAAATTTCTGTAATAGAATATTTGCCATATGATGCGAGTATTCTGAATTCAAATAGGCAGTGAATTATTTCGCAATATTAGGACGCACATAATTATGGAGAGTGTAGTTCAACGTTTTGATTGGAATCACCATTTAGACAGTGATGAGTGATGCAGGGAACTCAACATATATACACAATATAGCTTACATCGTACAAAAAGCACTGTAAAAAATAGTTTGGTAAAGGCTTGTCTTCCTGCTTTGTATTTCCCAGAGGGGATTAACTTATCAGGGGCACCGTACGGATAGAGTGTACTTAATTGTTTATCGGCGGACCGCTGAATAAAGCAGTAAAATGGGGTGAAAGAAAAGTCCAGATTTATGAGCAAAAAAGATCCCCCTTGTCTGCCCCCCTTTCTGCACACAGCCTTTTGCTCGGTTGCTGGGCAGTGTATTTGCACTCTCCGAACAATGACGATCCACAATGGCGGTGCTCAATTAACTGTGTAACACTGTCATCAATTAGGGCATCAATTACAAAGTTGATTGATGAGGCCAAATGATCCGATTCATTTTCTCCATCCAGCGGAAAAACAATCGAAGCATCGATATAGAAACCGGTTGATAAATGTTTGAAATATTGAGGAACGGCTTCCAGCTTTATAAAATGTGATTGTGGCTTTAGCTGACATTTTTTTCTGTAAAAGGTAACTGTAGAAATATTGTAAGCGCTTTTAAAATATGACAGATAGCTTTGCCCCGCACACTTTTTTGTTTACAACGTAGATAATTAGTTAAATATTTGTATGTTTGCATAGCCTATTTTCTGTAGGCTATATGCAAATAGACTAGGTAGCCTACGAAATTTTACCAATTATGAAAAAGAAATATATATATATATATATATATATATATATATATATATTCATAGTATTGACTTTGTCCTGTTATTAACTCGGCATAACGGTCGTCGAATAAAATCGTACCACAATGACAAATAAATAAATAAATAAATGTTGAGTAGTAGCGCCTTTGCGCCCCATGGACGTGACGTGGGAACAGGAATGATTCTGTTTCATGGAGAGGTGATCACGCATGCTGGAACAAGATCACCTCTCGATTCTTATTAAAGCAGAAATGCTATTTAACGCTGGCTTTATTGCAAACATTTATTCACCACATATTAGATGTATTTTAATGTAGCCTATTTAGCCCCTATTTTACTTTTTATTTTTCCTCATGCTTATTATCGCGCAGTGGTAGAGATCCAAAAATGTTACTGCTAATTAAATTAAAAGTCTGAATTAAATTAAAAGTTAGCTCATTGGTAACAATTAGTTTAATTTGCACTGTTCTGCCAGATATAAGGAAGTTGTAAAACTAATGTCACCCTGCGTCATCCAATGAAAAGCTTATTTTTTTTTGCACTACGCTCATAATAATAATAATAATAATAATAATAATAATAATAATAATGATGATGATGATGATGATGATGATGATGATGATTATGTCATCTGCTTGTTTCAATGTGTTACTTCCCGGCTTGTTTTTATTATTTATTATTTATTTATTCATTTTTGACGCTCAAACAGTGGTTGTAATAGGCTATGATGACAAGTGACAATTTCGGCAAAATAATTTACATAATGACACATTTCCGTTAAATTGAACTATTGTGCCTTCCAGATTCCAGTGAAGGTTAAACTATTAGGCAAGATCTCAAACGGATCAATGTCGTTAGTGTTGACACATACAATTAAGCTTAAAATAAAATAATAATAATAATAATAATAATAATAATAAAACGACATAAAGCGAAGCGGCACCATAGCCGTGACACCGTCTTCATTTAAAGCTCTGAGCGTAACATTTCGCTACTCGTGTCTTGTGTGTCTATAGGCCATTCTGTCCCGCCAGTTTATTAAGGATGTTCCTGCTATTGAAGTAACCGAAAACAGAATGGCCATTTTCTCCTAAACTTAACTGCGCAAATCAGGTGCGTATTCAATTCTTTTCACATATAAAATGGAATTAGGTCAACATACGCTTGACAATTTCACAAACGAAGGACCAATAATTCGATCTTTGTCCTGGCGACTTCATTGAGGCTTGATGTCCAATTCTTTCTAATACCGGTCATTAAGTTAAGCCAAAACTGCATTAATTCTTTGCTTTCGGAAAAAAAAAAACCCCACCATCAACAATTTGACAAATACCCATTTTAACACCATTCGTTTCATTCTGCTCGACTTTCCCCTTGGTTTTTTGAATTCAGTTATTGATCGCCTGTCTGGCTTCACTCGGGAAAAGGTTGATAAAAGGAGGTTTTTGCTTTCTCCATTCGATGTGACAGCTCCCTAACAAGAATAATGGAAAGCCACCATTCACAGGCAAATCAGCCTAATTCAGCGTACTCCTCCACTCTCAATGGAGAAGTCACAGACCTTCCCAGCTCATTCCATCACAGTTCACCCTCCACACAAGCCTTCACCCTCTGCACAAGCCTTCAAAGTTCACCCAGCACTTCCAAGAGACATTGCTCTTTGTCGCCCCAGACCCTCATCCAAACTACCAAATAGATGAATAAATACATACAAAAATAAGATTAACTCCCACAGTCTGCTTGTTGTGTGTCTTCCACCTCCTACCTTTCTGCAGTGTCTTCTTGAGCTGTTTCCGCACATCTGCAGCTACAACACGCTCATTATGAAGTTGTGTGCACTTGTCTCTGTTTGAATGTCGCTTTTGTGTGTAAACAGTCGTGAGAACTAAGGACTGTAGAAATGATCAGCAGTAGACAATGGCGTCCGGTATAAAAGGCAGACTGTCCCGTGTGCTCGCCTCCTGGTTTGTCATTAGCTTTATCCCCCTGGTGAATTACTTCTTTTTCAGGATGTACGCTCCTTTTCCAACAAACCCACAAGGTGGTTAAACACACTGACTCTTCCGTAAAGAGGCCATAAAAAGCCCCCAATCCGAATACATGCATTTGTCCCTTGGGAATGTATATAAATTCTTTATATTACATATTTTACTTAAAAGAAAGTTGCTTCCACCACCATCTCTGTTGCATATCTAGCAGCATAACTGCTGTTATGTGCCATGCTTGTGTAAAGAAAAACAAGGCAGAATGGTCAATGACTATGAAGTGGGTTTATGAAGGTGTATGCACTTCGTTGTACGTCACTCTGGATAAGAGCGTCTGCTAAATGCCATGTAATGTAATGTAATGGAATGTAATACTTTCCATTGATTGTATGATTGTGTAATTACCCAGGTAGTACAGTGGGGGATTAGGTTTAGGTGGATATATTGATAAGGTGTTAGGGTTTATGGTTAGGTTAAGTGTTAGGGGTTATGGATAGAGGATTATGGTCAATTTTAGGGGTTATGACTAGAGTAGGATTGGGGGCAGTTTTGTAAATACAATTAGTCGTTACACTACTCACTGGCACATTTCAGTAATAAAATAAATGTTTTTGTGCCACAATAAATAAGTTCCTGACAATGACACAGCAGGAATAAAAGGTTCCAATAGAATTTCGAGAGAAAATGGGTGACAATTTAGGTAACCATTATTGGTGAGAAATTTTAAAAGCAGATTTTTAAAAAGTTTTTATCTTGGGTTAAGTGCATGAGGGTTAAGGTTGTATGAAATGAGGACGGAACAGGGAGAGGTTCAAGAAACCTGCTTTTCCCCCCACAATCCACTGGGGCCAGCTTACTGGAGAGAACAAGGACAGTTTTGCAGAGCCACAGGGATGGTCTCACTGGCAGCACCATCAGGAAGTACATCAGCACACAGACGACCTGACCAAGCCACTGTAACCAGTGTTCACCGGGCTGGGGAAATCTGGCCTTGCCTGGCCGTTTCAGTTCGGAAGTGGAAGATGCCGTATGAGAGGACCGGACACATCCATACGGCTGTGAAACAACCTGCATGAGGTTCACACAGAGCCCCCAGGAACCAGCCCTCCCCTGCACACTCCCACCCCAGGCCAGGAAGAAAAAACAACAGAGACGTGTCCGCATCCTCCCGTGAATGCACAGTCGCTCCCGGCCTCGATTCGGGCCATTCAGTCGCCACTAAGAAGACAAGCCCCAATCACAATATTGTCAAGGCTCTGTTGGTTTTGTGGTTGAAATCCTTGTTCACGCTGTTTGCCGAGCGCTGGCCCGGCTGTGACAGCCTTCAGACAAACAGAGGGCCCTGAAAGAGGCCCTTCCACGAGCAGATCCATCCCGCTGGGCGCCGGGGGAGACGCTCCTTTCTCTCCCCTTCCAGCGAGGCCCGGCCTATTGATCCGGGCCCTGGGATCCCCCCATTCACGCCGGCTACGGGCCGGCACCTCGGACCTCAGGCCAGGCCACCCCAACATTCCCCCGGGACACCTGCGTCCCGCCCCCCCCCCCCCCCCCCACGACCCCACTGTCGTCCGTCTGTGGGAACCCGCCGTCTCCCCGTCGCTCCGAGACCAAACAACAAGTCTGGACTCTGAGAGGGCGCATCACATTGGACAGATCAGACTGCGCAAGCAGTCGGCTAAACGCGCTTATTCAAATGATAGAGCATGAGAGTTGCTTATATTTATTGTTCAAGTGCTTTTGGGGTCAATAGCGCATATATTTGTACACATTCGCAAGTGCTGCACCTGAAGCCAAAGTAAGGGAGGACCAGCGGCAGTCACTACAAGTGCCCTGACTCACCTCACCCTTCCTAAAATGGCATCAATTAATCTGCATTCATGCACTGTTTACCGGAGAGTTCCTTTGTTTACTGCGCAGTTTTAATCCAGAGGCCTGCTTCTGAGCGTCGCAGACAGCGACACTCGTATCAACTGGCGCTCCGCGATGCTTCCTTTCCACTACTTCCTGTGCCCTCTTACCACTCCGGAGCAGGAAGCAGAGGCTGCTGAAAGAGCACCCCCTTCCCCCCCAACATCACCCACTGTATCACGTCCCGGTGGCGCACGCATGAAGACATCTGTCGATATCTGATCAAATATTCTATTTTGGTGCAAATGATTACCTTGAAGGAGGCAATTTGCGCGATGAGGTAATACTAGCCGTTTTTTTCCGCGCATAATTCGCCGCTAATTCATTGCCTCCCAGAAGAAGCAACTTTAATTGGGAACCGCGTTTAAAGCCATTCTGCAATTATACAATTACAGCGGAGCCGAGTTTGTACATGCTTACTCCGCTTGCACCAATTTACTGCACTTTCTTTGGAGTTTGACTCTAGTTTTCTTTTCAGAGGATGCAAATCTCCCATATTTCTCCCGAAATTAAGCGTAATTGCTCGCATTCAAGAGTACGCCTTTCAACGAGAGGTTCCAATACTGTCAGAAACGTTTTTTCCTTTTCCACATCCATCTGTATGCATGCGACAGCTGCATTTTTACCGACAAGTGTAAAGGAATTGGTTCTCAAACAGCTTGCATCACTCCAGAGACGCCGACATGATTAGCCTACCGAGCAGTACCAGTTTCACGCTGGCCAAGGACCGTTCCCAGTTCTCACTATCATTTCAAATATAGTCTATTCGCACCAGGACTTCTGCGCTGTATATGGCGTCATATTTCTTTTAATACGTTTTCTAAATACTTCCATCATCTGAAGTGCGAGATATTATTGGATGTGCATAACTTTGCGCTTTCTTTATACGTTTCTTAAGTGGTCATACAGTTAAAATCTGAGCAAAGTTTATATTTATAAATGTAAACCGGTTTACATATATAAATGTAAACATTTCTCTGCTTCTGATGTTGACAGATTTTCTCTTTGTCTGTTGTAACCGAAACATATTCATCTTTGTTTGTTGAGTCAGATTCAAATTGTATAGGCTATGCTCAATTGG
>NC_083762.1:7738199-7800699 GCF_963514075.1 Conger conger | reverse complement strand
CAATGCTTTTAATTATTAAAACCACATTTCGTTTATCTCCACGCCTGAATGAGTCAAGAGTTACTCAAGCGATATTTGGAAATGCAGTATAAAATTAACTCAACTTAAAGTTGAGGTCGAAGCCCATTACGGGTTGACTGGGTTCTTCTTTTGTAATACTCGTTATTGAGCTGCCATCGTGTGGACATAATGTGAATTGCTACCGGCCAATTTTCAGCTGTGGGCTTTTCTGAGGTCCACAGTGAGCGATCATAGCAATGTGCGTCTTTTTCACGTTTGGGCGAGGAACTTAAGCACTTTTCCGGCATTTAATTTCGTTTATTATCAGCAAGAGCCTATAAATATCCGATATGCTCTTTAACCGCATGTACACTGTTTGATGTTTTGTGTACACAGCCATTAAAAAAAGACATATGTATTTGTCCCAAATGTTCGCTGGAACTTTCATTTAACACAACAACAACAAAAAAACGTTTATTTATTAAAATATTATTTAAAAATGAAATGTTATTTATTTATTTCTATGTTTGTTTGTTTGATTGTTTGTTTGTTATTTGCCAGAACATAGTGGCGGAGTTTAAATGTTTGATGAATGGAATAGCAGGTCGTACATTTGAACTAGCTTCCAGTGTGTTTCAATTAGCCTATTAAGATTACGTAACTTTTGAGTTTAGGCTATAACGCGTAAGATCGGGAGATGGTGTTTTGAGTCGGAGCTTGAGGAGACAAGTGTGTCCTATGTGTGGCCAGACATCAAAACGATGGGCGGTGTATAATAGACGACTTATTTAAAGCAAAATGACGAAACTTTTCAAATTAGGACAGTGTATATTAACGATGAAGCAAAATGGATGATCTTCGTTGAAATGTCGTGTAATAGGTTCCTCTTCTGGGTCCACCTTTTGAATCAGGTAAATCACATCGGAATGAAGACTTCGTATGCGTATATTTCCATAGATTCCTTCTTCAGAAATATTCTGGAAAACTCTTTGTAGGTTTTGTCGTCATACTATTGTGTACCTCAGTTACTACAGTTATGAACCTTAAACGTCACCCTACTATGTCGGCTAATCTGCCTGTTCGATTATTATTCGTTAATAATAATTGGAGCTAGCGATCGTTGCATGATGTGAAACCACACGAGGGCGCGATAAGCTCGTGTATTAACGCTTCACAAATTCGAATGCAGAAGCAATGGTATCCAGTTCAATTTAAGCTACAAATATATTTCGTGAAAGAATTCAGTAATTTCAAGTAACTATAGTAATCTTTGCAGACATGAGAGAGATTTCTTGTTTACATGTAATAGTGATCACTTACACAGATCCACGTGATAGCATATCTGGTTTAAGTGCATTGCATAAACATTTCCAGTCATAGAAAAAAAAAAAAAAATCCGTATATTTAAAACAGTATTTTGTAAGAAGCACAAAAAACACATAGTAGCTGTTAGTAGAACAAAATGTCCAAGTGATTTCTGCCGACAGTATACGGAAGGTCTACTCTCTAGTGACAGATTAAAATTGCCTAGACACACATCAAACCGAGGCACACTGGGATAGTGTGATAAACTCGTCTTGTGTGGAAAAAAATATTTTTGTTATTGTGTAGATTTCCCTTCTTGAACAAAGATGAGAAGACATTTGAACTGATTCCTGATGTTGTTAAACTAATTTTATTCAGTGCACATGTTTTTACTTTAAAAAGTAGGGTGGTACGTACGTAAGTAGTATTCTCGTAACATTCCCTCGTGTTTGTCTACGGGCTCTGGTCTGGCTCGTTACCAGCCTGTAACTATACGAAAGAAAATACTTTTTGAAATGAATAATTTCTTTTGAAATGTTCATGTTTGATTATATCAATATGTAGCCTACCCAATGTTGCCCTCGACGTGTCTGCTTCTAACATTTTGGAAAATTGAAAAGCAAATAACCCTTGATAGATGCCAAGGAATTGGTGATAAACAGAAAGCACAAATACTGCAGTAAAGAAGAAAGAGCCGGATGTGGAAGGGAAGGAAGATGTGATTCAGCCCAAGGACATGCTGAGGACTCCATTTTCTCTACATTCTCTCTGCCTAAATGCCACACAGCTCCATTGTTTTTAGTTGCACAGAATCTCTCAAGGCTACCACCAACAGCATGTCCACAGAGACATGGGTCAGAGTGGGTGGCACTCAGATGTATTGTCATAATAATGGTTAAATGGTTGGCATTTATATAGCGCCTTTATCCAAAGCACTGTACAATTGATGCTTCTCATTCACCCATTCATACACACACTGACCGTGATTGGCTGCCATGCAAGGCACCGACCAGCTCGTCAGGAGCATTTGGGGGTTAGGTGTCTTGCTCAGGGACACTTCGACACAGCCCGGGCGGGGGATCAAACCGGTAACCCTCCGACAGCCAGACGACTGCTCTTACTGCCTGAGCCATGCCGCCCCACATAATGACATGATGTTATAATGTTATAAGATGTCAAATCTGCTGAAAGCTTAAAATGTAGGCTTTTGTTGTTACGCCGGGGGGAACAGAGGAACCAAAAGCAGACAGGGGTGAAGGAAAAAAAGGCCGATTTAATTGCAACAGCAGGGGCAGACAGGGAGGAGTCAAAAAACAGGCCAGGGTCAAAAACCAGGGGGGCAAGGGCAAGGGCAAGGGCAAGGGCAAGGAAACAAGGAGGCTAGAACTGGGGGAAGGAATAAAGGGCTCAGGACAAGAAAACAGGACAACACGTACTAGCAGCGTGCAATTGAAAAGGACAGGTATAAATACACAGGGGAATGAGACAAACTAGGTGGGGCATGGGAGTGAGGGCGGTCTAACAAATAAACATCAGGTGAGACACATGAAAGGGTAATAGCACAATAACGAGGGGGAAACGAAAATGCGGACTGCATTCATCACAATGACACACATCTAGTACAAACGGCTCCGGACTAGGGAGTAGACAATTTGCAGAGAATCAGGAGATGCAGAGATACAGAGAGACAGGTGCGAATACTTCGCTGAAACTAAGCAAGTAATCAGTGATAGAATAGGGAGGCGGAGTTACAGAACAGAATTGAAACTGGAGATGCGTTAGTAAGTTAGTTAAGTGATTTAAATACAAATACCCACAACTAGTGAATGTTAGTTTGTTAGTTTGACAAACATATTAGTGTGTTAGTATAATTAGTACTGTACAATTTCTAAGTTAGTTGAGATTAGTATGTTAGTGCTATGTACAAACATGAAATGGAGAGAAAGCAGGAATTAAGGAATGCAAGATTGGAAGGAAGGTTGAACCCCGGAACTACCGTGAACACCCGGATAGTGGGGCACACAGACAGGGGAGTGACTGGGCTAGTAAACATTCAGACTCAGACATCACAGGGGAAGACGAGTGCAAAGACTAATGAATATAAACAGAATACCAGAAAAATGAAAAATAATAAATTACAATAATAACCAAGCCGGAGTACTCGGAGGAAACCCACACAAACACGGGGAGAACATACAAACTCTGCAAAGGGAGGTCCCGGCCAAGGGAGATTCGAACCCAGGACCTCCTTGCTGTGAGGCGGCAGTGCTACCCATTGCACCATCCGTGCCACCCTGACTACAAACAGAGAAAATAAAATATTAAATCAGAAAAAGCTGAAGCTGATTCCAAATTTTGAATGGTAGTTTATATATCCATACCGCAAGGTCACATGTTTCAGCCAAGGAATTGCACATAGGAACTACACTCACTGAGCATTTTATTAGGTAGATCAGCTTGTTACTGCAAATATGTAATATGCCTTTCATGTGGCAGCAACTAAATGGTCAAAAGGTTCAGCTGTTTTTCAGACCAAATGTCAGAATGGGGAAGAAATGCAAGCTAAGTGACTTTGACCATGGAATGATTGTTGGTGCCAGACAGGGTGGTTTGAATAGCTCAGAAACTGCTGATCTCCTGGGATTTTCATGCACAAAAGTCTCTAGAGTTTCCAGAGAATGGTGCTAAAAACAAAAAAGTAGCAGTTCTACGGGCAAAATGCCTTGTTAATGAGAAAGGTCAGTGGAGAATGACTGGAAGGTGACAGTAATGCAAATAACCACACATTACGATAGTGGTATGCAGAAGAGCATCTCTGAACACACAACACATCAAACTGGATAGGCTACAGCAGCAGATGACTTAATAAGTCTAAAAGGTAAGTTTAATAAATACCTAATAAAGTGCTCACTGGGTGTATACTGTAAAACTATTTTACTGATTCAATGGACCATGTCATCCCGCTATGCCAAGTTTGAAACCAATACATGTGGATGTACTGAGTGAATGAAAAGTCTCAGTTTGGGGACTAATTCGTTATTGTAAAAAAAGAGTTAATAAATCATTATCTTGAACCTCAACAAGTGTGTACATGATTTGGAGTGCATTCATCAAATACAATAATTATAGATTATAAGGCTAAAGATTACTGCAGAAATTGTAAATAAAACTAAAAGGTCATAAATCCTATTAATGCAATTCCTGAATTCTCCATAAATCCTGAAATATTTTCAAATGAACCAAAACTTCTGAGGTGAGTAGTGATTTATGTCGATACCAGAGTATAACACTGATGTGACACTAGATGGCGCTATAGCAGCGAGTTTACTTTTTCTTTCGTTTCACGAACAATATTGCCTTGAGGACTCGCATAGTCTGCCATAGGGGATTTTCCACCGAACCGATCATTTAATAAAACACTAAATTGTCTAGTTGGCTTATCGATATAAATGATGCATGCGTAACCTTCGCAACAAACTATTATGAATAAATAATTCAGCAATGGAAAACAGATGGTGTAGCCAAAAAGGCCCAGTAGGTCCTGGTGAAGTGACGTATCCTTTAATTTAGAATCAAATCCTGACTGCACCAGCGGTGAGGGTGGCTGGGTGTCACACCCAGGACAGACCTTAAATAGCCCCAGCACTGCCCAGAGACGTGCCGGTGACCCGGCTGGGCTGACGGGTTGCTGAGGGAGCAGTGGGCTGGCGGCTCTCGGCAGCCAGGAGGATGCTTGTGCGCGAGTCCTCCTGAATGAACACGGGACACAACAAGCAATCGTTCAAGCCAACCATGTTCTTTTTTTTATTTTTTTATTTTTTTTTGGTGAATCCATAACTTTCATTATTTGTGCCAGGACGAGTCATAATGTGCACATATTTTAAACACTATGCTGGCTTAGAGTTTATCAATATAGACTTGTGTAGAGGTATGCAGGTGTTTTGATTATTTTAGCATGTGTTTCACTTTTATTGAACGACAATGGCGTGCCTAAAAGTAAACTGCAAAAGAAGTACAAACCTTCAGACGAAACAGAGCATCGATGTTGGAGAAAAAGGCGTTGGCGTACTATTTTCAATTAAAACTTCATTTCCCATGAAGCAACGAGGTCGTTACCGCACCTTCAAGAGGTGGAGCTTCTAAATCAGCGCTGGGAAAGAATGAAATTGTTTGACAGGGAGAGAGGGGTGGAGGGGGCGGCGGAGGGAAACGTCTGATTTCTGCTAGTTTAGAATCTAAATTTAAGTTACTTTTGTTTGTACGTCGCAATTGTTGTGTGGTCTGTAGTGGAGTAGAGACGTGCGTACGACGGACCGTCTTTGGAAGCGCAGCAACAGGGCACAGAGCAGGATGCGACGGTTGTAAGCCCGTGAATAGGGAAGCAATGCTGGCGATGTACACCGCAACGCGGAAAATATTAAGGAGAATACGAGCGCGTAGGAGGGTCTGAATCTTCACTAAACGTAAAATGGATGAAATGTTGCATGCGTTCCCGCTTTCATTCAATTCAGCTATCGGCATAGAATAGTATAGATGGCTAGTTTACTCGCAAGTTAAATGCAAAGTTGCACACAACCTCTCCTGCCGACTGAAACAAAAGGAACGAGCAGTTCGCCTGCTAGCGTCTTCATACCAAAGAAGACAAGACGCAAAACTGCGATATGATGCGAAGACTTAACCGTTTGGTATGTATGGGTACATATGTCACTGTCAGTACTTCTGAATTGTTAATGTTATGGTCACAGATTTTGGGAGCTTGAAAATATCTCAACACTTAGCTGTGGTTGCCAAGTAGTTCACTGGCAGCAGTATAATTTGCAGAAGGTACTACTAGCTAAGTGGCTAACTTAGACAAATAGCCTGCTACCTAGATGACAAGGTATGGCACTGTTGCTTTGATTAATATTTGTTACGGTAGTCAAAACAAACGGCCATTTTACAAATATTAAGTTGTGTCTTATTTGCTAGCTATATTTTGTCTTTCATAACGTCATATTGTATGTGGCTTCAACATTCTTCAATATCGTGACTTCATATTTTCAGTAGGCAGCTAACGGTTGACCAACATAGCTTGGTAGGTAGCGGCAAGCAAGCTAACTGGTTGCACACCGCTAAGCGAACCTCGAAATTGTGTCGCCTGGTAGTAGCTGGCAGCTTCGGAACTTCCTGGTACAGCGCACGCGTTGCCAATTTGTCTCCCTGGGCCTCACGGTTGTTATTGATTTCCCAATTTCGGCAGTTTTAGTGAGACTTTCTATTAAGCCGTGACTAGACTAATGACAAAGTTATTTGCTGGGTTGTCCGCTTGTGTCTGAAATTGGGAGTAGCGCCGAAGTCGTCCATGCATTCAATCGAACGGACGAGAATGCCTTTTCTCTCGAGTTCAATATTTAATTTACTAATGCATCTCATTAATTGTTGCCACCGTCAGTACTGGACCTGTCATTTCGGCTTATCGTGCAGGACGTCTTATTACACTGAGATAAAGACTGCAAATGCAAGACGTCTTCATTCAGGCCAAAAGACTATATATACTACTACGTACACCGCGCGCGACGTTGCGAGGAGCGTCCCGTCCTGGCCAGTCGGTGCGCTGGATGTTTCTCGTGCTTTCTGGGGCCTCTCGGAATGATGGAAGGGTGTAGCGAGCTTCTCATGCATATTTATACGCTATATCCCGACCCCACTGCCAGACAAGAAGCGAAATACATTTCGCAGTGAATATAGCGTACGTCCAAAGCATGTGGCCATTGCCGGGGTCACAATACCACTGGCTGAAGGTGGTCTTGGCGCCTGTTACAAAAATCATACCGCGTTTTTAAGTAGCAAGTAACACTCGTGTGAGGCATCAGCGTCTGTCATTTTTGTTCTTGGTGCAGTTATCTCAGACTGTAAACACAGTGCAACCGCCCCCGCCATGCCTGCCTGCACCAGAAGGTTTACTACACTCTGTAGGGTTTCTGCTGTTTGATCATTTACTGCATCATTTCCTCATAGTGACTTAATTCGCCCTTTTATAATTTGCATTTTTATAACAGGCACCTCACATCTATAGTAAGATTACAGATTATGACATGCACAACCTATTCATTCTTCCAGTTAAGGGGCGGGGAAATGGTTTGGAAAAAAAACTCATTGCCTGCAGCAATTGAGTGCCTAGTCTATGACATCAATGACATCGTAAAGTCAACTCTCCTGTCGGGAACCGAGTTGCAAGGTGTTTTGCCCCCCTGAAACGGGTGTTTTGCCCCCTGAAACGGGTGTGTTTTTAAGCCAGGCTTGAAGCCGGCTGAAGGAGCCTGGTTACTGTGCTTCAGGTAGGCGGTGCTGCCCGTTCCTGGCGGTTGACCCGGCTCTGCTGGGACCGCGGGATTGGCGTGGCGGACCTTGGTGTCTGCTCCCCTGCCGGCAGGCACGTACGTGCGCTGCAAGGCGGTGTAGGGTCAGCGGTAAATGCCAGGGTTCCTTTCAGGGAGGGCTAGCAGGGCGGCACAGGAACAACAGGCCAATTCCACTTCCACAGGCATGTTCTGTTATGTCCTGACCTAGTTCGGTGGAGATCTGTCCGTTGATATTTTAGGAGACCGTTTCAGTGTGGTTTTGCACCATGTCCGGTTGCACTGGAACAACTGTAGGCCACTCTTCCTGCCTTTGTCTTTTCTTCCTCTTCCACTGCCATTATCCCTCAATAAAAATAATTTCCCGCATAGTTTGTTTTTTAAAATTCTTTGAAATGAATTACGAGCGATCAGAAAACGTATTGTTGTCTTACTCCGCTTTTGTGTCGTTTTCTTTGAGTCTACCTGTAATTTCCCAGTCTACCTGTATTTGGTGTTTTGCGCGAGGGAGATGTAAAGATTGCGGACTCTGTGCTGTGAGGAGAAAGAAAGGGGAAGATGAAATTCGTGGCGGCGCTGTGATGTTGCCTTCCCAGAGCAGCTTGGCCGTGGCTGTTTGAAGTCTGCCCCCGAGGAGATCTGAAGCCAGGCCTCGGGGAGTTCACTGCGTGCGTGTGTCCGCTAACCGCCTTCCTGTTTGATGTGTGCGAGTCTCTCTCGTGTGCTCTCTCTCGCACTCTCTCTCTTTTTCCCTGTCTCTCCTCTCTCTGTTTCTGTCTCTTGTGCTGTCACTCACTCTCTCTTCTCCTGTCTCCTCTCACTCTCCCTCTCCCTCTCCCTCTCCCTCTCCCTCTCCCTCTCCCTCTCCCTCTCCCTCTCTCTCTCTCTCTCTCTCTCACTCACATTCTCTCTTCTCCTGTCTCCTCTCACTCTCTCTCACTCACACTCTCTCTTCTCCTGTCCTCTCTCTCTCTCACTCTCACTCTCACTCTCACTCTCACTCTCACTCTCTCTCTCTCTCTCTCTCTCACTCTCTCTCTCTCTCTCTCTCTCTCTCTCACTCTCTCACTCACACTCTCCTCTCACTCTCCCTCTGTGTCTCTCTCTCTCTCTCAGTCTCTCTCTCTCTCTCTCTCTCTCTCTCTCTCACACTCTCTCTTCTCCTGTCTCCTCTCACTCTCCCTCTCTCTCAGTCCTTTGAGTTGCTAGGCTGGGGCAGTCTCTGGTTATTTTTAGTCTGATCCCGGCTCCTTGAAGTGGTTTCCCATCCTCTCAGAATGCAGGGCCACGCCTCCTCCTCCTGCTCCCTCTCCTGCGTCCAGGTCGACGCGCGGCCCGAGTCGGGCTGCTATCTCCAACCCCCCCCCCCCCCATGCCCCCCCGGCTGCTAACTGGCCCGGCCGTCGGAGCGGGGTGGTGTGGGACGGGCTGCCACAGTCCGAAACGCTCCCGGTACGGGACTGTGTGTCCGACGGGCTCCCACAGTCCGAAACGCTCCCGGTACGGGACTGTGTGTCCGACGGGCTGCCAGAGTCCAAAACGCTCCCGGTACGGGACTGTGTGTCCGACGGGCTCCCACAGTCCGAAACGCTCCCGGTACGGGACTGTGTGTCCGACGGGCTCCCACAGTCCGAAACGCTCCCGGGAACAGAAACGTGTCCGCTGGGACACCTGCTCTCCCTGCAGCCCTTCCCGAGGCCTCGAACCCACAGCCCGCGGCTAGTGCGGGTCTCACTGCGGCCCACTGTTGGCTTTCACCTCCATCGTTTACAGTGACCGGGCGGCACGGATGGTGCAGTGGGTAGCACTGCCGCCTCACAGCAAGGAGGTCCTGGGTTCGAATCCCCGTCGGCCGGGGCCTCTCTGTGTGGAGTTTGCATGTTCTCCCCATGTTTGTGTGGGTTTCCTCCTGGTACTCCGGTTTCCTCCCACAGTCCAAAGACATGCAGGTCAGGCTGATTGGAGAGTCTAAATTGCCCGTGGGTATGAGTGTGTGAGTGAATGGTGTGTGTGCCCTGCGATAGACTGGCGACCTGTCCAGGGTGTATTCCTGCCTTTCGCCCAATGTATGCTGGGATAGGCTCCAGCCCCCCCCTGCGACCCTGTTCAGGATAAGCGGGTTAAGATAACGGATGGACGGATGTTTACAGTGTTTGGGTTGGCGTTGTGTAATCGGTGTCACGACTGCCTGTCCCGCGCCCGTGAGGAACCGCGCATGACCCGTTGGGCTCGGCCCCGGTCGGGTCTCTGAATCCGGGTTTTATTTTCCCGGCGCTGACCCGTGTCGGTGCCGCCTGCCTGCCTCGCCGAGGCTGGCCTACTTACCGCGAGGGATGTGGGTGGAATTGGCACGCTGCGACGCTATATTCCTTCCATCTGCACTGGCACTGAAACCTAAATACGCCACGGCAGAAGGGAGGAAGCGCACCAGTGTCACTTATCACCGCAAACGACCGCCGCTAGAAGGGAGTCATAAGGAGTGTGTTTTTTCCTTCTTTTTTTCCTTTTCCTCTTATCCCAGGAAAAACATTATCCTTGGACTGCAGTTGAAGTTCAGACAGTCAACTCGATCTGGGTTAATACCAGCGTTTGTTCCGATGGCTTAGGCTGCAGCCCTGCACTGCAAATACCAAAAATAGATCTCAGGTATTTTAGTCTTATTTTTAGACTTAAAAATCGTATTTCCGTTGCTTTTGGCCGAATGTGACCAAAATATTGCTAATGAGGTGAGACGGGTGTGACTCATTTCAATATTTAAGAATAAAATTTGACTGTCGAGCAAAACCTATATTTAAAGTGTTATTATGTAACTGAAACACTTGATAAGATGGACATTTTTTCAGTCTGATTATGGGTAATGCAGTAGAAAAGCAACCATTCTCTTTACGGTTAGCCGCTGGGTTTTTTCCCCCTCACTGCTGTGCTAGCCCGATTGGAGATTCCCATTGCATGGCCCCATTGATATTGTAGAGCAGATTCTGCACCTGTCTATGGCTACAGGGTGTATGTAATGGAACGCCAGTGCCTATGGAACGGACCGTTAAATAAGCTCTCTGTCTCCCCCATTACTGCCACGTCCCCAGAGCATCGCCTTGGTCCACTCTCTAAAGCATTACATTACATTAATGGCATTTGGCAGTTGATTTAGACTAAGCAGGAGACAATCCTCCCCTGGAGCAATGCAGGGTTAAGGGCCTTTCTGAAGGGCCCAACGGCTGTGCGGATCTTATCGTGGCTACACCGGGGATCGAAGCACCGACCTTGCGGATCCCAGTCAGGTACCTTAACCGCTACGCCACAGACCGCCCTAGGGCCTCGTCCGGGAGACCCAGCAGGGCTCAGCAGTGGCCCGTTTGTGTTTTCACCTTAAAATACGCAGTCAGTCCTGACCCAAGATACTGGGCAAGTTGGATTTATTACGCAATGAGTTTAGACTCAAGAAACTAGGCGACTTCAGTTGACCGCAGTCTGATTCAGACCTAATAAACCAGGCAACTTCAATTGACCACAGTCAGCTTTAGACCTAAGAAACCAGGCGAGTTGAGTTGAGCGCAGTCAGCTTTGGACCAAAGGCAGCTGGGGAGTTAGTCAACAGCTTTATTTGTCTGAATAAGCGGCGAGAAATGAAACTCCGCTCACACGCCCCGTGTCCTCAGCAGAGTTTGTGCGGGCGTGTGGAGGCGGGGTGCGGGGGTCCCTCCCTCCCTCCCTCCCTCGTGCGCGCGGTGTGTAATTTATCTGCTGGGCTTCGCCGTTTCATCAGGAGGGCCCGGTATCGATCACGGCCGCGCTCCGTCTCCCGGCCGTTAGTCTCCCGGGGCTGGCGGGCCGACAGGAGTGCTTACTCCCGGAGTTTTCTGCCCCGCTGCCCCCGCCCCCGCCCCGCCGGCCCGCTGAGGGAGCCCGTCTGCCCCCCCCGGCCCCCCCGGCACGGGGTAATAAATGTATCGGAGAGGGGTGAATGGAGAGGAGGTGCCACAGGAGGTGAAGATCGACAGCCTGGTCTGTGATGGGGGTTGAGGGAGGCGCGGGAGGGAGGCGCGGGGGGAGGAGGAGAGGGGGTGGTGTAGGTTCTTCAGCATCTCTCATTTCCCCGTTCCCTCGGAGACTCGGACAGGGATGAGCGGCTTTCACAGACTTAATCAAGCTCCGAGCGTGAGATTTGTGACGATGCGACGGTTTTCACAGTTTCACAGTTTCACACACACACACACACACACACACACACACACACTCACACACACGTTATGTGCCTGTTAAATAACTAACGGCCTCGGTCCATGGTCTGCTGCTCCGGTGGGTTTTTGCTTTATTGCGGTCGGCCTCGTAGCCGGTGCTGGTGAGCTCCGGAGTGGGGACATCCGTGTGTCCGCGGAGCGCCGGAACGCCGGAGCGCCAGAACACTTCCCGTCCCACTGGGGGTGAGGGGCAGGCCGGAGAACGGGGATAACCGGGAAACGGGCGGCCGGGCCCTCGGTCTGTCCTCCCTGAATTATTTAAAAAGTCCTCCTGGCGAGTGCTCCTCTCCTCCCCCCTGTCTGGGCCCCTTCACGGGGGCTGAGGCACTTAACATGTCTGCTCCTCGTCCTGCTCATCCACCCTACAGTATTTATACAGCCTGGTCCTGACGTTCCCTGGGCCACACCCCGCCCCCTGCCGCTAGCCGGGGCACGCTCAGAGGTGCAAGGTGCTGTGTGTCTGTGTCTGTGTCTGTGTCTGTGTCTGTGTCTGTGTCTGTGTCTGTGTCTGTGTCTGTGTCTGTGTCTGTGTCTGTGTCTGTGTCTGTGTCTGTGAGTGAGAGTGTTCCCCATTCCCCCAGTGCATATATACTCTACATGCACCCTGTATATATGCATGTATATGTATATATATATATATATATATATATATATATATATATATATATATATATATATATATATATATATATATATATATATATATACTGTACGTACATTCTTTCATGTTTACCATGCATTCACCTAAACGCCACCAAAAGGATCTACGCAGATTTGAACGGATTTGAACCCTCGCTCACTTGCATATGTACAGCACACGCACCCATATGACGTACACACACATACTGCATATTCCCCCACACGTGTGCCGACATGTACACACTCTCACACTTATGCTGATGGAATTCAGCCACGTTGGGTTTTCTTTTTATAGCAGCTAAAAAAATTTTGCTTTTGCGTTTGCTTGTGGGTGTGCTGGTAGCAGCCATTGACCGCAGGGATAGCATGCTCCATACTGCTGGGCAGTTGGGAATTGAATGCAGTGCAGAGACATCAGGCGAATTCTTAAGTCGCATGTTTTACTTTCAATTTCTAGTGTTGTGTACAGGCCCCAAGAGAAGAGGTGAAGGAAAGTTTTGTTTAGGAAAAAAAAGGCCAAAATAACAGATATTTGGTTAAAGGCAGTGCTCTATCATTTGACTTTGGGATCAGAAGAGCAATGAAATTCGGTAGAATTTTACAGCAATCGGCTGACTACTGTTCGCAATCTCTGCCTTGCTACCCACTACCCACTACCCGCTAGCCAAGTCCGCTATTAACTGAGGATGAGATCCAGGTATTCAATTAAATTCTATTGATATTTCATTTTCATCAAGCGCCTTCTAATTAACAGAAGAAGAATACATTTAAAGTGTCATTTAGAGGTACAAGGTTAGAATTAAAACCATTGAATCTGAGACGATCAGTATTCAGTGTGATAATTTGGTAGAGCTATTTTTGGGCGGGTGAGATGTCAGAATGTTCCAGGTACTGGCGCAGAGTGGGAGGGATCCGACACGAAGAGTTTCTGGTAACTTTGAAAAACCAGCCGAAAGTATTTATTCTAATTCTTTAATGTTTTAGTTTCAGTTTCATGTTCCCTAATTCACACAGTTTAAAGGCTGGGGCTCAAGTCGGTGTGGAACCTGTCCGTCGGCCGCTTGCCTGACAGCCGCTTGAGTGCGACTCTTTCAAACATTCATTGTCTGGAGAGTGTGTGTGATTGCGAGTGTAATGGTGCGACCCGTTTCCTGCTCGAGAGGTCACCACTTCCCTCCTGGTCCATTTCTGCTGGGTGACGATTGACGGGATCCGTGAGATCGACAGACACAGATTTTGTCACAAGGGCTGATCCGTTTCAGGATTTTGTGGCAACTTGTGCTCTTAATGATTTAATTGGCTCAATCATATCGTGGATCTGACATTTGTATGAGCACTAGCAACAGGAGCAGACTGCAAGTGTGTCCTAAATATTTTACTCAGCTCGAGTGCGGGAGTGAGCCGGCGCAGTTTATAGGGCTGTCGGAAAACTGAAAGTAAGGTAATTGGTTGGAAGGAAAACCAGCCAGGATGATCAGTGATGGCCTTTGACACAGGTGTCTAACTCCAGTCCTGGAGGGCCTCGGTGTCTGCTTGTTTTCGGGGGGGGGGTTCTTGGCACCGGGTCATTGGAAGTCAATGATTGGCTGAAGAAGCATTGGCAATTGTTTGAAAGGAAACCACAGAAACCCGCCGACACTGTGGTCCTTGGAAAGCTGGAGGGTTTATTTAGTTTGACATCCCTGGCCTATGATGATCAGTGGCATTTGCCAATCCCAGTGTTGGATAGTCTGGCCCAGGTTCTTAATGGCAGTCACATCTCTGCGACAGAAAGCTATGTCTGGCCTGAGCAGTAGGCACATTGGCTCTAGAAGCTGCTGGATAAACATTATTTCTTCCATTCTTCCCCCCCTTCGAAACCCCCCCTCCCCCCCCCCAAGTTTGTAAAATGAATTAATAGCTATTACAGCCAGGGTGGCTTCATTATCGAAGATAATGAGAAACCGGAGTGCATTTTAGAGCCTGTCAGCGCTAAGATGCAAACGTCTCCCACCATTGCAGAATGCCCCTGTAGGTGGTTTGGGTGAGTCGTCGACACCACTACAGAGGCGTACGGCACCTGGACATACACTCCATGTGCTCTCCGCACCAAGAGATCAGAAACGCACCCTCTAATTCCATTTCCTGTAGGTCTTAGATAGTGGGACTAAATCCACCCCTTTACTGACATTGATCTGAGCAGTTGAGGCTTAAGAATCTGGTTCCTCGCGATGAGTTCAAAGCAGTCGTTAGGGCGATGGGAAATTTAGTCGGTTACTGTCGTTGCTTTGAATAAGCCGTTACCTAGCTTTTCACTGGCACTTATTTATGTTTCTGATTTTCTGTTGCTCTCTCTTCCCCTCTCTCATCATGCTCTATCATACTTGGTTTGGTTATAGGACTTTGTTTTAGTTATGGTTTTCTGAATAATATTTTTGAATCTCATCAGGTGACAAATAAATAAACTGGACATTTCTGTTGAGCTTTGTGCAAATTGTTATGGTAACCATGCAAGTGGAGTGAGTTGTTCCGCTTCAGATATCATCAAAAAATCATCCCCTCCTCACCGAAACGTCTATAACCGGCTTTAAGGGGCCACCGGAGACAGTGATCTCGGTAAAAGGCCTTAGTCCGCCAACCTGGAGCCAGCACTACAATGGCCCCATTTCGGCTCCCAAAACAGGCCTTTTAACGGTAAACGGGCCAGTGTAACGGTACTGTGACTACATTACAAATTGTTTGTTATTGTTACAAAGGAAAAGGCTGGAGGTGAGACCTACACCATAATTATGGAAAGGTTACTTGCAAAACAAACGGTGACGTCGTTCGGCTGAAATTGGTCTTGCCAGTTGAACCAGTTCTGTTTCTAATCCCTTCTCCTGCTTCATCTTCCTTGTGGCAGTAAACCCTCTCGCTCGCCGCATATGAAATACAGGGAAGAATCACCGGCATCTGTCAGCGGATATTACCAAGCTGTTCACTCTCTATTTTTTCAATCATGTGGATTTTGGTGGCTTTTACGCTGCCTCATAAATTCTTATTTCTAAGCGTGTCCTATGAACACCAATCAAACCGAGATACATTTATTTTTGTTGCTGCGGGTTGACCGGCTACCAGCTCAGATGGGCTGCCAGCACTAGCTGGTTGACCAGCTCATGACCAGCTTGGCCATGCTGGTTGACCAGCTCATACCCAGCTAGACCAGCTTTCTGACCACCTCAATTTTCAAGCTGGCGTAGCTGGAATTTACAGCAGGGTCTCCTCGTAGCGTGTCGTCACACTGCAGTTTGACCGGTTAGTGTCCCGGCACCAGTGTAACTCGCTTTCCCTCCGGTCGGCGAGGGAGCTGTCGTAAATGTAGGCCAGCCCGAGCGCAGCGTTTCGGTTGCGTAGATGCCGATGAACACACGAGTCCCCCCCCCCCCCCCCTCGGAAACGGCGGCGCTTCGGTTCACGATGCGACTGTTACTATTTATACCCTCCCTGCTATTTATACAACGTCTGCTCTTCCGCCATTCCGTGTCTGCGAGGGATGAAGAGATGCAGAAAAGGCCCGTTTTGGGAGCCGAAATGGGGCCATTGTAGTGCTGGCTCCAGGTTGGCGGACTGAGGCCTTTTACCGAGATTGTTGTCTCTTGTGACCCCGTAAAGCCGGTTTTAGCGGTTTCTGCGAGGAGGGGATGATTTTTTGAGCGGCTGTAGAGTGATGTGTGCTGGGAAGCAGGGCTGTGGTGTGTTGGGCAGCAGGGCTGTGGTGTGTTGGGCAGCAGGGCTGTGGTGTGTTGGGCAGCAGGGCTGTGGTGTGTTGGGCAGCAGGGCTTGTTGTGTGTTGGGCAGCAGGGCTGTGGTGTGTTGGGCAGCAGGGCTTGTTGTGTGTTGGGCAGCAGGGCTGTGGTGTGTTGGGCAGCAGGGCTGTGGTGTGTTGGGCAGCAGGGCTGTGGTGTGTTGGGCAGCAGGGCTGTGTGTTGGGGAGCAGGGCTGTGGTGTGTTGGGGCAGCAGGGCTGTGGTGTGTTGGGCAGCAGGGCTGTGGTGTGTTGGGCAGCAGGGCTGTGGTGTGTTGGGCAGCAGGGCTGTGGTGTGTTGGGCAGCAGGGCTGTGTGTTGGGGAGCAGGGCTGTGGTGTGTTGGGGCAGCAGGGCTGTGGTGTGTTGGGCAGCAGGGCTGTGGTGTGTTGGGCAGCAGGGCTGTGGTGTGTTGGGCAGCAGGGCTGTGGTGTGTTGGGCAGCAGGGCTGTGTGTTGGGCAGCAGGGCTGTGGTGTGTTGGGCAGCAGGGCTGTGTGTTGGGGAGCAGGGCTTGTTGTGTGTTGGGGAGCGGGGCTTGTGTGTTGGGGAGCAGGGCTGTGGTGTGTTGGGCAGCAGGGCTGTGTGTTGGGCAGCAGGGCTGTGGTGTGTTGGGGAGCAGGGCTGTGGTGTGTTGGGCAGCAGGGCTGTGGTGTGTTGGTGAGCAGGGCTGTGGTGTGTTGGGCAGCAGGGCTGTGGTGTGTTGGGGAGCAGGGCTGTGGTGTGTTGGGGAGCAGGGCTGTGGTGTGTTGGGGAGCAGGGCTGTGGTGTGTTGGGCAGCGGGGCTGTGGTGTGTTGGGGAGCAGGGCTGTGGTGTGTTGGGGAGCAGGGCTGTGGTGTGTTGGGCAGCAGGGCTGTGGTGTGTTGGGGAGCAGGGCTTGTGTGTTGGGGAGCAGGGCTTGTTGTGTGTTAGGGAGCAGGGCTGTGGTGTGTTGGGCAGCAGGGCTGTGGTGTGTTGGGGAGCAGGGCTTGTTGTGTGTTAGGGAGCAGGGCTGTGGTGTGTTGGGCAGCAGGGCTGTGGTGTCGAGGGGCAGGGCTTGTTGTGTGTTGGGGAGCAGGGCTGTGGTGTGTTGGGCAGCAGGGCTGTGTGTTGGGAGCAGGGCTGTGTGTTGGGAGCAGGGCTGTGGTGTGTTGGGGAGCAGGGCTGTGGTGTGTTGGGCAGCAGGGCTGTGTGTTGGGCAGGGAGAGGGGGAGAGGCTGGGCGGGCGCCGTGGAGACGGGCGGCGTGGCTGCTCTGTGAACGTGCGGGGCTCACATCACTGTGGTGTGAGGTCAGAGCTGAGAGCGCTCCGACTGGATTTATCTGCTGGTTGGAATGTGTCCACTTTTTCAATTAAAGACCGAGAGCTGAGAGTCGAAGATACAGCCTACTATCATTAGGGTTGCACTCCGCCGATGTCTGTCCCCGGTTAATCCTTTATCGCAGGCCGTAATCTATCGTGCGCCTGGGATCGGCGGAATTTCTGTCGGGTGTTGATGACATTTACCTTACAGTTATTTAGCTGCCGCTTTTATCCAAAGCGACTTACGGTTGATTAGACTAAGCAGGGGGCCAATCCCTCCTGGAGCAATGTGGGGTTTGGGCATTGCTCAAGGGCCCAGCAGCTGTGCGGATCTTATGGTGGTTGCGCCGGCTCCCTGTCATGCACTGTCCTACCGGGCACCGCCAGGCTGCAGGCTGCCAGGCTGCAGGCCACCCCTGGATCAGAGAGAATGGCGTGAGAACCGGGTCCCAGGCCCAAAGACCTCTGGACAGAGTTACAGCCTCGCTGAGACCCTGAGCCTGGCAAAGCCGCCTGAACAAACCAGTGTGAGCAGGTAAATGAAACACGGGTGGAGTGCCAGGACCCAAGCGTGTTTGCGTGTTTGCAGAGGGCGAGAGTGTGTAAAGCAGGGGTGCGCATGTCCCTACAGGTGTGTGTGTGTGTGTGTGGGCCTGTGGGTGCACCTGCCTGTGGGTGCGTGCGTGCGTGCGTGCGTGCGTGTGTGTGTGTATGCACCTGAGTGTGTGTGTGTGTATGCGCCTGAGTGTATGTGTGCCTGCCTGCCTGCCTGCCTGTGTGCGTGCGTGCGTGCGTGTGTGTGCGCGCACGCCTGAGTGTGTGTATGCGCCTGAGTGTATGTGTGTATGCGCCTGTGTGTGTGTGTGTGTGTATGCGCCTGAGTGTGTGTGTGCCTGCGTATGTGTGTGTGCCTGCCTGTGTGTGTATGTGTGCCTGCGTGCGTGCGTGCGTGCGTGCGTGCGTGCGTGCGTGCGTGCGTGTGCGCGCGCGCCTGCGTGTGTGTGTGTGTGTGTGTACGCCTGCCTGTGTGCGTGTGTGTTTATATGCGCCTGTGTGTGTGTGCGCCTGCCTGTGTGTGTGTGCGCCTGCCTGTGTGTGTGTGCGCCTGCCTGTGTGTGTGTGCGCCTGCCTGTGTGTGTGTGCGCCTGCCTGTGTGTGTGTGCGCCTGCCTGTGTGTGTGTGCGCCTGCGTGTGTGTGTGCGCCTGCGTGTGTGTGTGCGCCTGCGTGTGTGTGTGCGCCTGCGTGTGTGTGTGTGCCTGCCGTTTTCCTGTTCCTGTTCTGGCTTAATTTTTCCATTTGTCAACACATGACCACAGTAAAACGGCTGACACGAGATGCATCGACTGATATTTTATACCGGTGGTGTAAGACGCAGGAAAGCACGCTCGGTTAGCTGCACTCCGCTTTCAGTGATCCGTAGATTTTTCACTTCTTGTGCTGGCATGTCCGCCTGCTTACTCTCTCGCGGGGTTGCTGCTGAGGTCCAATTAGATGCCGGTTAAATGATGATTGTGAAAGGTTATAATGGCTCCAGGTGGGGATCTTAACAGTCATTCATTTTTTTTAATCGCAGGTTGTACAGCATGACAGGGAGTCATTTAGCTTGTGCAACTGGGCACTGGCACACACACTGAACATATGTGCAGTGTATGCTTTTCCTATCAGAGGAACAGCGAGAAAAGATGATCTACTCAATGAATGACCGATTACAGGCAATATTATTGTGTCGTGTTTAATCGATTAATCTTACTTCTTTCATCAAGTGGGGCGACATGGCTCAGGCGGTAAGAGCAGTCGTCTGGCAGTCGGAGGGTTGCCGGTTCGATCCCCCGCCCAGGCTGTGTCGAAGTGTCCCTGAGCAAGACGCCCAACCCCCAAATGCTCCTGACGAGCTGGTCGGGGCATCAATTGTACAGCGCTTTGGATAAAGGCGCAATATAAGTGCCTGCCATTTACCATTTACGATCAATTTAATGAATAATATAACATTATACATAATCGATAATATTGCTTGTAATCGGTTGCCTTCTTTGTAGTGAGTAGATATCGTGTTCCCATCTCTGCTGTGTAAATGACCCGCCCTCTGGGTTTACACTGTCTGGCCCCTCCCTAGATCAATCGCCATGGAGACGGCAGGGCCTACAATAATTAATGGCGGCCGGCCGTTGGAATTGATGACGCAACGTCTTCTCTCTCTCTGACGGACGTTATTTAGGCTTGCGTTTTTAATGCGTCTTCTCTCTCTCTGACGGACGTTATTTAGGCTTGCGTTTTTAATGCGTCTTCTCTCTCTGACGGACGTTATTTAGGGTCGTGTTTTTAATGCGTCCTCTCTCTCTGACGGACGTTATTTAGGGTGTTTTTAATGCCCCTGATTGATGGAGGCCGCCTCTTTATGGGTTTTTAACTGAAGGCGCAGGGAAGGGATGATGAGACGACAGGGGAAATTGTCTAATTTTCTTGTAAGGCTAGCAGCCTGCCTGAAACCACATTAAACGGCTGAGGAGCTGGCAGCGTCGTCAGGAAGATTCAGGCGAAACAAAGTAAAAAACAAAAAAAAAAAACGCTGCGTATTGATTTTTGTCCCCTCTTTGTTTTGCTGCTCGGGTACGTTTAGTGGCCAACAGGAGACTAATCCTGTCTTCCGTTCCCATCTCCTTTTCCGTTTCCTTTCCTCTCAGATGGCTTACTCAAGAGCCGCTGTGATATTAAAGTACGTTTCTCACCGTGGCCAACACCAGGAGCTGCAGGCACACGGGCCCCGGTGTCTATGCAAACTCACCCAGGTGGTGTTCCACTGCACTTAATCCCTGCTTTTCATTCTGTCCGCATGGACGACTACGGTCTCCTGGCCTCTCCTCCACTCTGCTGGCACCCACGACCCAGATCACATCCACCCACGACCCGTATCCCATCCACCCACGACCCGTATCCCATCCACCCACGACCCGTATCACATCCACCCACGACCCGTATCACATCCACCCACGACCCGTATCACATCCACCCACGACCCGTATCACATCCACCCACGACCCGTATCACATCCACCCACGACCCGTATCACATCCACCCACGACCCGTATCCCATCCACCCACGACCCAGATCACATCCACCCACGACCCGTATCCCATCCACCCACGACCCAGATCACATCCACCCACGACCCGTATTACATCCACCCACGAGCCAGATCACATCCACCCACGAGCCAGATCACATCCACCCACGACCCGTATCACATCCACCCACGACCCGTATCACATCCACCCACGACCCGTATCACATCCACCCACGACCCGTATCACATCCACCCACGACCCGTATTACATCCACCCACGAGCCAGATCACATCCACCCACGACCCACATCACATCCTCCCACGACCCGTCACGCCGCACGCACCAGAGTCCCTGCTCTTGCCTCCCCACTGTCCTCTTGCGTTGGTTCTGATAGGGTGGTTCTGCACTCAACTGCACTCAGTACCCAGTGGGTCTGTTGAATCGCTGGTATACAGACCTGACCTGCTGCAGTGGTCCTGCACACACTCACCCCAGAACAACTATCTGCTGTTCTGTGTGAGATGACTCTCCCTTCTGGAGTCCCCCCTCCCCCTCCCCCTCCCTCTCCCTGGACTCCAGAGTCTCCTCTCCCCCCCCCCTCTCCCTCCCCCCTGTCCAGGAGGTTAATCTCTGGGGTGAATGTGTGAGTGAGTAAGGTCGCGGTGTGGTGGCAGACCTTGGGCTCCTTCCATTCGCTTATTTTTCATTGCTCATTTCCTTTCCTCGCTCGTGATCCGGAGGTGTTTACGGGAAAGACTGGGCCTGTGGATCCTCCTCTTCCCATCTCCCCATCTCCCCACGTCCGTCACCGACGTGGCGTCCGACTGACGTTCGGAAGGAGCACGGGGACATTCCATTCGCCTAATTCACGTTTTCTTTTTTTATTTATCTCTTATTTTTCGTTCATCTTTTCCTGTCCTCTCCTGATGGATGGAGCTTAGGGGCCAGATAGGGAGGAAAGAGGAGGAGAGAGAGGAGAGGAGTAAGGGAGTGGAACGAGTGGCCTTGGCGGGGGCGTCGTTGGGGGTTTGTCTTCGGGACCGTGTGTTTTGCATTGCAAAGTCTGGGCGCTGGCCAGCTGCGCTGCTTTCCCAGAAAGGGGCGGCCTGTCCTGACAGAGAGGGCACCAGAGCTGCTGCACTCCGCCTCTCCTGATTGGGTCACGCTTAGTGTAGGGCCAAAAAAAAAAACGCTTTGTAACTGGCAAAAACAAGTTCCTTGGAATTCCCGCCCAAACTATGTCCCTTTTCCCGGGCTTGTATTCGCTGACGCCAGGGCTGTTTATGATGTTGCTAAACGTGTGCGGTTTAACATCTGCGCAACAGCTGTTTGGCGCAACGGCTTGTAATGATCCAAGGCAGAGAGGGAGTTTTTCTGACGGGAATTTGACACGGAGATCAGGAATCACCTGCATGTGGTGTTCATTGATTCATGCTGCTTCCGGAAAATGTGGGCTGTTTCCACAGCAAAATAAATTCTCTGATGTGAAGTTTGGGTGTGCTAATCATTGAATTTGTTACTAGACTATATTTAAAATTGTACGGCTTAGCTACCTGTTTTTCCCATCATGCAACACGAACGGAACGTGCCTTCCATCTCGGCTTCCTATAAGGACTTGGGAAATGTCAGATTACGTGGTTTAAGAAGCCTGGTTTGTTTTGTTAAACCTCACTTGCAGCAGACGGATCACAGGCAGCGAAGATCAAGCAGCATCCTAAGCTCATGAGCTTTCTAATGTTGATTAATAACACATGGTGTTCTTTTGCCTTAATGGCACCAAATGCACTAAAGCTGTCAGGTTTGGAGCTCGTACGCATGCATATTGTTCCTTGTTTTATTTCGCATGTTTCCCTGGGACCCCGGGAACTACGTACCTCTATTCCTGGGAGAGAAACTGTTTTATTTTCGGGGGAAAATTTGAATCCCTACCTGAAGGCCCACTCAGTAATTTCAGTTGCCTAATGGCTTATAACGGGCAAAAGGAGAAACCATTGTATAGAATTATTCTCTTAATAAAAATAACGGTCCGCATAAAAATCACCTCAGATGGGGAAAAAGAAGCATTTAAATCGAGCGTTGGACTGACTTTGTTTGTCTTCCTCATTTAATTCTTCTTTGTTGTTTTATATAACGGACGTTTTGCGTTCCTGCTGCTCAAGAGGGAAGCGAAAACAACGCTGTGGAGCATGAACCAGCAGAAGTGCTGTGTGCGGTATCCTGCTTGCATCAGAGATTGATGAGATTACCCTACGCGCAGCTATCTGTGATAATTATGTCATTGCTCGACTGTTCTGACGGTTTAATGCCAGCTTGTTTATTGTCTCGCGCTGTTGATTTACCTGTGTGCTGCAGTGTTTATCAGCTGCCATCCCACAAGCCTGTCCCACACGCATTCGCTTGCTCACTTATCCTCACTCTCTCACTCTCTCACTGCCTCACTCTCACTCTCACTCACTGCCTCACTCTCTCACTGCCTCACTGCCTCACTACCTCACTCACTCACTCACACACTAACTCACTCTCTCACTCTCTCACACTCACTCTCTCACTCTCTCATACTCACACTCTCACACTCACACTCATACTCATACTCACTCACTCACTCACACACACTCACTCTCTCATACTCACTCACTCACTCACACACACTCACTCTCATACTCACTCACTCACTCTCTCACTCTCACTCACTCTCACACTCTCATACTCACTCACTCACTCTCTCACTCTCACTCACTCTCACACTCTCATACTCACTCACTCACTCACTCACTCTCACACTCTCATACTCACTCACTTACTCACACTCTCACTCACTCATACTCACTCACTCACTCTCACACTCTCATACTCACTCACTCACACACACTCACTCTCTCATACTCACTCACTCACACACACTCACTCTCTCATACTCACTCACTCACTCACTCACTCACTCTCACGCTCTCTCATACTCACTCACACACTCACTCTCTCATACTCACTCACTCACTCACTCACTCACTCACTCACTCACTCACTCACTCACTCATTCACTCGCGTTGGAAACTCTTTCTTGTCTTCCTACACCGTTACAATCCCAACAGTGGACTAGCCTTGGATGGTGGCAGTTTGTTTTGCAGGCAGTCAAACTCCCGTAGACACACACACACACACACACACACACACACACACTCTCCTTCCCTCCTAGCTGCGCTCTCTTTATAAGGTATCCGAATACATGGCTACTCTGCGCTTGGCAGCGGTCAGGCATTAAGATATGATCTGGTGTTGCAGGTGTAACACAGCGCTCTGTGATACTGCAGATTCTGTAAGGTTCAGGTCCTTTCACTCTCTGCCATCGCTCTCTGCCAAAGTCCTTTTATTTTTATTTTTATTTTTATTTTTATTTATTTATTTTTTTACAGTGTGAGCTTAATTACCCTTAAAGCTTGGGCTAATGTTGTAAGGGCTTATGTCCGCTGCCTCCAGTATTTACTATACCCTTTATTTCCGTGCAACTGACTCCCAGGCCGGTGTACTCTTCTGTGTTTGCGTTATCGATCCCGAACCACAACCTGACGTTGGCAGTGCCTTCGTCAAGCCGCAGTTTATAAGACTATTAACAAAACTATTCTTTTTTCTTTTTTTTTTTTGCTTTGGTTTTCACTGGCCCTGGCTTTCGGGAGTTGGGAGTAGGAACGTTTTGACCTTTGACCTTTGGCCTTGATGCGGCGATCTTGCGGTCGGCTCCTCTGGCAGCTCCTTGACCGCGCCTTTTTTTAGCAAAAATGAGTTTTACAGTCACGTAAGACTGAAGTGAAAGGGGCCGGGCGACCCGAGATCTCACCCTCATTATATTTAACACTCCGTTCCCTTTAAGAGAATCAATGCCTCTGAGCACGCCTACCCTCAGGCTTTCTCATTCCACGATTTCCCCTTTTAATATGCAGACACTTTCCTGTTCTCGCTTGACGGGGATGATTTATATTCTCAGAATATCTGCCTCTGTAAAGTGAAAGCTTTATTCTGTGTGTGTGTGTGTGTGTGTGTGTGTGTGTGTGTGTGTGTGTGTGTGTGTGTGTGTGTGTGTGTGTGTGTGTGTGTGTGGCAGTGTGTGTGGCAGTGTGTGTGTGGGGGGGGCTGTAACCTTGACTCAGCGCTGTTACAACGTTGTTCTCGCGGTTAATGACTCCCGGAGTGGGGGAGAGGGCATCGGGCATCGGGCGTGAGAAACTAAATGCAGGAGCGAAGCGGTCACTTACCCCGTTCCTCACGTCCAATCACAGGCCACCACTGACACTAGGCCGCTGAGCGCCTTCCCAACCCTGTCTGTGTGTCTGTGTGTCTGTGTGTCTGTGTCTGGGGGGAAAAAGTGCTTCTGAATTTCTGCTACATAAAACTCCCATAGGTGCACTCTTAACTTTGTGCCTTGTTGACTTGCCTGTAGGAGAATTTGGAGGGATTTTTAGTTTGTCCTTTTGATCTATGCGAACACTGATAGGGCGCTGCCGTTGGTGGGCGAGATACCGCTCGGTGTGATTATTCAAACCGAGCGATATCTTCCCAGCATGCATCCAGGCGTTCCTTTATTCTGGTCCAGAGTCCACTCAGGGGTCACTGAGACCGTTGATGTGAAGTTAGATACACGAGAAGTTATGCTCTCCCTCTCTTTCTCTTTCTCTTTCTCACCTCCTCCTTTATCTCACCTTTCTCCTCGCCGCCTTTGCCCTTGGACCAAACTCTCATATCCTGTGTATCCAGTCCCTGCCATTTCTCCTTCATCCTCCTTCATCCTCCTCATCTGCCTCCTTCCTCAAATTTAGCTCAAACTGTGCGTTTTATAGATTCAGTAGAACACCCAAAACATTTGCCTCATTGGGTTTGTCACTCAAGTGGGAATTGGGGTTTTATGTCATGGTCGTTCGTGCCAAATCGGGCTGCCTCTTTCTCCTCATTATGATCTTCCTCTTCATTGTCTTCCTCTTCATCGTCTTCATCTTCTAAAGACGCAGCATGCCAAGGGTCTTAATAGGTTGAGTTGAGCATTGTGAATGAACACTCCAGGCGCGATGAAGTGGTGAAGCCATGAGGAGGTCCTCGGAGGTGACCCAAACCGACCGAGGCCCTGGTGACGTCCCAGGACAGGGGTCCTGGCAGCCCGGGGTGCCTGGGCTGAAGGCGGTGCCAGCAGGAAGGCTCCGATAACAGGCACAGGGGACAAGGGCCGCTTCGCCTTCCAGATTTACCGAGCCCTCCTCACCCCCATTGATTGGATGTACACAAAATCTCCCAGCTGAGCTATCAGCTTATTACTCTACCTGAAGGTGTTTCGTCGGCTGTGCCTGCCAAAGAGGAGAAAGCGGAGTTAATGCATGCCCACCGGGCTGGAACGCCATTATAGGGAGTGGGACGGTGCGATCTGAGTGGATTCGGAGCGGGGTACAAAACGGACGTCTTTAAGTGCACTCAAGTCCTGCGCCTCCTCTTGCACTTGACATTTGTGCGATTTAAAATTTTTACGTTCGTGATTAACAAACCGGGGGAGGGGGGGGAGGAGGGAACGCAGCTGCTTTGTGTTCCGTACCCACCTGTTCAGCACTACGTTTCCCAGGCTCCTCCAGGTGGACCACCAGCTGCTCGTGGACCCCCCGCGCCCCCGGGCGGGCGTGACCTCTCGTGCTGTTCCGTGGACCCGGGGATCCCTCTTAGGGGCTGTCTGAATTATTCACGGCCGTGGTAATGGCTGTGGGGCTTGTTCTTTGCCCTAAAACACTGCTCCAGTTGGTGGGGGGGGAGAGGGGGGGGATGAGGGCACTCTGCTCCAGTCGGGGGAGAGGGGGAGAGGGGGAGAGGGGTGATGGGGGACTCTGCTCCAGTTGCTGTGGGGGAGATGGGAGATGGGGGATGGGGACTCTGCTCCATTCGGTGGTGAGGGGGGATGGGGATGGGGGACTCTGCTCCGGTCACTGGGGGGAGGGGGGGAATATAAAATGGCACTAAAAGCACGGTGGGAGGTGACCGTGTTTCATCACTGAGCGAGACGTGCGAGCTAACGACCGCTAAGCGTAGGAGTGGCTCTGCGCTGACTGTGACTGGCGTCTCATTGCGTTGGGGCGGATCGGTGTTTTCATGCATTGAGAGGCGTGGCGTTTTGATGCATTGTGGAGATTGGTGTTTTATTGCGTTGTCAGGATTGACTTTTAATGCATCGTCAGGATTGGTGTTTTAATGCGTTGTGGGGGTTGGTGTTTTAATGCGTTGTGGGGGTTGGTGTTTTAATGCGTTGTGGGGGTTGGTGTTTTAATGCGTTGTGTGGGTTGGTGTTTTAATGCGTTGGGGTGGTTGGTGTTTTAATGCGTTGGGGTGGTTGGTGTTTTAATGCGTTGTGGGGGTTGGTGTTTTAATGCATTGCGGGGGTTGGTGTTTTAATGCGTTGCGGGGGTTGGTGTTTTAATGCATTGCGGGGGTTGGTGTTTTGATGCGTTGCGGGGGTTGGTGTTTTAATGCGTTGTGGGGGTTGGTGTTTTAATGCGTTGTGGGGGTTGGTGTTTTAATGCATTGTGGGGGTTGGTGTTTTAATGCATTGTGGGGGTTGGTGTTTTAATGCATTGTGGGGGTTGGTGTTTTAATGCATTGTGGGGGTTGGTGTTTTAATGCATTGTGGGGGTTGGTGTTTTAATGCATTGTGGGGGTTGGTGTTTTAATGCATTGTGGGGGTTGGTGTTTTAATGCATTGTGGGGGTTGGTGTTTTAATGCATTGTGGGGGTTGGTGTGTTAATGCATTGTGGGGGTTGGTGTTTTAATGCATTGTGGGGGTTGGTGTTTTAATGCGTTGTGGGTAGATAGATGGTGCTTGGGGGCGGTGCCCTCTGTACCCCAACATGTGGTAATCCGGTTAAACGTTGTGCGGTTGCTGAGTAGGTGGCGTGGCCTGCAGTGGTGTGGAGTCCCTCCCGTTCCCCTCCCCCCGGTGCGTGGTGGGCTGAGTGATTACAGGGGGCAGACCTCGCCTCAGGAGAATTAACCCACGGTTCAGCTGGCCCTGCCTCTGTACGGCAGAGCCACGTTCCTGGGGCCACCGTCCTTGTGCTCGCCGGAGGAGTGGCTGGAGATATCATACGGCCTTGTGTGCCAGGCGTGTACCTCTCCCCTGCACGCCCTAACAGCGTCTCCGTGAGATAAACCTCCAGACGTAAACAGCGTTTTATGTCTGGAGGATTATGTCCGATTCGAACCGCGGTGAAGATGGCGGTTGGAATCGGACCGCATCGACACAGTCGAGTGGGAGTTCGGCCGGTTCGCCGGCAGCGGCTTAACAGGCCGGCGGAAACCATACTCATTAAAGCGGTGCGTAAGCACTTAAAACCAGCGCACTCCGTAACCTTCCTTTCTCCAAGGACGAGTCCGAATACGACCGTCCCGGCAACAGATAACCGTTGCCTGTAAATATCTCCTGAGGAGACGACCGCAGGCATTCCTGCAATTCGAGTTTACGAGCTGTTAATGATCAATGTCTCGGGCCGGCGAGCGGAGGCTCCTGGAGGTGGACTCCTGCCAGCGTTCGGCCCTGCCAGCCTGAAGCCCTTTTTCTCATTAGAGCTCCCCGCTCATAACGCCGCTGACGTTGGAATGCCTAATCCCAGAGCAATCTTTACAAAAATGTTTCTGTCGAGATTTACCGCCGTTAGGCCGGAGGAACCGAACAATAGGTGATTGTTAAGCTTATGCTTCTTAAAACAAAACAAAACCAAAAAAAAAAAACAGAATTTTTAAAAAGCCATGCAAGCTAATGAAATTCAAGGAACTATTGATGATATGCGCAGTGAAATGTACATGCTGAAAGTCCTGTACCGACTTGTCCTTGTGGAATCTGATTATCCTCTATTTGAATGTGCCAAACTCGTAAGAAGTCTAGCTAGGACTTTGTGTTCAGTGAGTGGTTCCTTAGTCCAGGACCGCATAGTGACCACACCTGGGTCAAATACGTAATCCTTTTGGATTCAAATGCTTTTTGACACTTTACAGAGTTTATCTGGTGTATTGGAACGTATGAAATACTCAAACCCCCCACCTTATAGTCCTCTCGGTTGGTTCAATTGCGTAAGATCAGCACCAAATCGATTACGTATTTGACCTAGGTCTGATGGTGACGAATGTTTTTAGTGACCCTTGTGAACTCTGAGTTCCAAATATTGTAAAATAGTAAAATATTGCCAAGCAAGGTGAGATCTGAACACTGGCCTCTCACTCGTCAAAAGAATGTCTTATACAAACGCGTTACCGGTCAGCTAAATGCAGAACAATGTTATTTTTAATTTGTAGGCCATTAGCAAGCGTCGTCACGGTAACCTGCTACGAGCTTAAGCCGAACTAGCCGAGCCGACCCCGCGGCACAAACGTTTCCCAGCGTGCGGGAACCACAGGTAGTGGGCCCGTGCCCGTGTGCTGTGGCTGTGGCTGTGGCTGTGGCTGTGGCTGTGCTGGGCGTGCGTACACACTGTTGTTCCTGCCGTGTCCAGGCGCAGGAGTGCGCTGCAGGTGGGTAGACGGAGGCGTGATGTTGGCGTGACGGTGGCGTGACGTTGGCGTGACGGTGGTGTTTCTCCTGCAGCTCCGGGGGGACGAGCGGAGGGTGGACAGCCGCACCGTCTGCGTGGGACACCGCCCCAGCCCCGCCACCGAGGTCTTCATCCCACCCAAATTCTGCGACAACAGGATCGTGTCTTCCAAGGTAGGCTGACGCTCGCTCGGCGACCTCGGTCCCCGTCCCCTGCCCCCCATTCTCCACCCCCCGGACCCCGTCCCCTGCCCCCCCGGACCCCGTCCCCTGCCCCCCCGGACCCCGTCCCCTGCCCCCCTGGATCCCGTTCCCCATTCCCTGCCCCCCTGGATCCCGTTCCCCGACCCCTGGATCCCGTTCCCCTGGATCCCGTTCCCCTGGATCCCGTTCCCCTGGATCCCGTTCCCCTGGATCCCGTTCCCCATTCCCTGCCCCCCTGGATCCCGTTCCCCGACCCCTGGATCCCGTTCCCCGACCCCTGGATCCCGTTCCCCGACCCCTGGATCCCGTTCCCCGACCCCTGGATCCCGTTCCCCGACCCCTGGATCCCGTTCCCCGACCCTGTTCCCTGCCCCCCTGGATCCCGTTCCCCGACCCCTGGACCCCGTTCCCCGACCCCTGGACCCCGTTCCCCGTTCCCTGCCCCCCTGGACCCTGTTCCCCGGCACCTGGATCCCGTTCCCCGACCCCTAGACCCCGTTCCCCGACCCCTGGATCCCGTTCCCCGACCCGTAGCATTCTCTGCCCCCCGTACCCGGGACCCTGTTCCCCGCCCCCCATTCTCCGCCCCCCGGACCCCGTTCCCCGCCCCCCATTCTCCGCCCCCCGTTCCTGCCCCCCTGCATGGTGGCCCAGTCTCTGTCCTTCTCCTGGTCCCCTGCCCCCCCTGCATGGTGGCCCAGTCTCTGTCCTTCTCCTGGTCCCCTGCCCCCCCTGCATGGTGGCCCAGTCTCTGTCCTTCTCCTGGTCCCCTGCCCCCCCTGCATGGTGGCTCAGTCTCTATCCTTCTCCTGGTCCCCTGCCCCCCCTGCATGGTGGCCCAGTCTCTATCCTTCTCCTGGTCCCCTGCCCCCCCCTGCATGGTGGCCCAGTCTCTGTCCTTCTCCTGGTCTGGCTGCTGACCGAGCGTCTTTCGCAGACTTTCATATCCACTTTTCAGTGTGTATTATAGGCCGTGTGGGAGATGGCTGCTGAAAGACGTGATGAAACAGCTGATGGCACAGGACCGTTGCGCTGGGGAAGTGGTCAACCGGTTCCGCATTTTTAACCGTATATCGCCTTCGTCACTCGGAATTTGGCGCCTCCTCAAAGGAGAATTTGAAGCACCTTGGAGCCTTTTCAACATGCAGACAGGTTCCCCATTTTGTGTGAAACCACACAAATATTTTGTTCAGATGTGTGTGACATCGGGCGAAAACAAACAAAAACGCCTTACAATCTATTTCGTAATATTTATTTTATTTTATTTACTTATGAAATACTTTGGCTTGGACATTACAAAAACCTTACAAAAACCAAGCGAAACTGTTTGAATGGGAAACTTGTGCAACTGCTCTAACGGGTTGTGGTGGAATTGAACGCCGTTGGTTCTCAATTGTTCAGCTGGCTGAAAATGCAGAAGTGAGGACGGTCGTTCTCATGAGAGCAGTTCTCCGACGTGTCACACGCATTGTCCTGCGTCGCATTGTGTTGCATCAAAGGTCAAAATAGTTGTGCCCGCATACTGAGTCCCGTTCCTTTCACAGGAATGTTTTTTCTCAGTGATTGTTGGTACATGAGCTGTTGACTATTCATCCATCTTAAGTTTGGTCCATAGTTTTCTCTCTTTCTCTACTGCACGGTTACGACATATTTTGCTGAAAGATCCACACACACGCACACGCACACACACAAACACCACCACCACCACCACCACCAGATGCGGCCTATAGCATAGTGGTTAAGGTAAATGACTGGGACACACAAGGTTTGTGGTTCTAATCCACAATAAGATCCGCACAGCCGTTGGGCCCTTAACCCTGCATTGCTCCAGGGGAGGATTGTCTGCTGCTTCGTCTAATCAACTATACGTCGCTTTGGATAAGCCAAATGCCAATAATGTGATGATGTAAACAAAATATGTTTTTGATTCGTGACCGTAAGAGCAGGACCCAGATGTTTGGTTCTGGTGAAGAGGGACTTTGGTCGGCCACAGGGAATGTGTATGTCATTTTAATTAACAATGCTAATTTTAAACCGGGAACCCAAACACCTGCCAGTCCAGGTGGGGGGAGTAATCCTTTGGCATTAGAAGTGTTCCTGCAGTCCCGGGCCATTTAAGGACTGGAAACTGGCAAGCCTGGCTCCTCCTCTGCCTCAACGCTGCCCCTCTCTCTCTCGCTTCTCTCTCGCTCCCGTCCTGCTTTCTCTGCGGCCCTCTTCCTGCCAGCGGAGGTCTGTGGGACCACGTCAGAGCTCAGGCATCTCTCCGACTGCTTCTTCCTGTCATCTCCCTCTCCTCTCTGTTCTCCATGCTCTCTGTATCCTTTCTTCCCCCTCCTCCTCCATCCCCCCCGCCTCCTCCCCATGCTCATCCCCCCCCACAGAGGACCGTTATCTGTCAGTCAGGAGGAGTGCTGTTTCCGCACAAGCCAAATTTACAGGAGGCGCTATTAGCAGGCCTGTGGGACGCGAGGTTCAATCTGTTCTGGAGCTCCGCTTGGCTTCCCTAAATCTGTCCCCGCGACAGGAGGAGGGGTGCGGTGCTGAAGGGGAGGTGGTGGGGGGAGGCGGGGGAGAGGGGGGAGGTGGGGGGGGGATTTATGGTGCTGCCAAGGGTCCCACAGCAGATCGTCCAATCAGCTCCTCTCTGGCATGACAGTGTAAACACGCTTTAATTACCCTCTCTGCAGCGTTTACACTTCTCCTGCGTCAGCCTTCCATCATCCTGCCTCTTCCCTCTCTCCTCTCACCCCCTCTTTCTCCCTCTCTCTGTCTCGCCCCCTCTTTTTCTCTCCCTCTCTTTCTTTATCCCTCTCTTTCTCTGCATACTTTTCTCTCCCTGTCTGTATCCACTTTTCCAGTCTCTCCTGATCTCTCTCTATCCCTCCCTCCTACCTTTCTCTCGCTCTCTCCTTCTCTGCTAAACCCCATGTCTCTTGCTTGCCCCCCCCCCTCTCTCTCTCTCTCTCTCTCTCTCTCTCTCTCTCTCTTATAGACCAGACCAGACCAGACTAAAGTGTTCTACGCACCTTTAACTTGACAATGGCGTGTTGTGCGCGGGCCAGTGTAACTCCCTGCCGTTGGTCGATGGCCTTGTACTGTGCTTTGATACTGGAGCCTTATCGGCCATCGCAGGCCGCCCGAAAGGCCACGGCCTGCCCGGGCACTCGGGGAAGCGGCTCTGCGTTTAGCGGCGGGCGGAATCGCAGATAAGCGGCTAATCCCGGCCGCCGGAGCGCCTCACCTGCAGCCCCCGGGAGAAAGAGCCGCGGCTCTGAAGGAGATCAGAGGAGCAGCGCTCCATTCATGCCGCCGGCGCTCCGCGGGAAACGCATGAATATGAGCGGGGATGAACAGCCAATGCTACGTTTAATCCTGCCGCTGGTCCCCCCCCCCCCCCCGTCCCTAACCCCCAGGCCTCGAGTGCTTAAGCGCCACATTACCACGGCGTGAAAGGGTGGCGTGGGCAGCGCTCCACTGTCCAGCGTTAGATGTTGTTTATTCGTTCATTGAACTGGTGTTCTTTTTGTTCCCCTCTCTCTCTCTCTCTCTCTCTTTTGTTTTTAGTATACCATTTGGAACTTTCTGCCAAAGAACCTGTTTGAGCAGTTCCGACGAATCGCCAATTTCTACTTCCTCATCATATTCCTGGTGCAGGTGAGTGTCGTGTGTTTTATCTGGTGCAGGTGAGTGTTGTGTGTGTTTTATCTGGTGCAGGTGAGTGTTGTGTGTGTTTTATCTGGTGCAGGTGAGTGTTGTGTGTGTTTTATCTGGTGCAGGTGAGTGTTGTGTGCGTTTTATCTGGTGCAGGTGAGTGGTGTGTGTGTTTTATCTGGTGTGTGTGCGTGCGTGTGTGTGTGCGTGTGTGCATACTTTATCTGGTCCAGCAGACCGCAGCGTGCTTGTGTCTGTGTCTGTGTGTCTGTGTGTCTGTGTGTCTGTGTGTCTGTGTGTCTGTGTGTCTGTGTGTCTGTGTGTCTGTGTGTCTGTGTGTGTCTGGGAAGGGTACAGCACATGTTACTCTGCCAGTCTGGCCACGGTGCTCCACTATGTTAATGTGCTGTCGCGTCTGACAGGTAGGAAGGGGTTTCATTTGACTGGAAACAGCGCCCCCTCTGGCCAGCCGGGCACGCGCGGCCTGCTCGCTCCTGCTCTGTGTGGCCCTCCGACTCGATGTCTGCGAGTTTGACCGAGGGGCCTCTGAATGAACAGACTCTGTGGCGCCGCGTTGCCTGTTTGGGAGGACCGCGTCGCAGGGCAGGTTGCAGTGACGAGCAGAAATGCGCACATAAAGGGAAGAGTCTCGTCTTTGTGGGGGAAAAACACTACATTTTCTCCCCGGAGGTTTGGGAATGATGCAATACTGCGGAAATGGCGGGATGCTTGGGCGTCTCGGCTCTGTGGAGTTTGGGGGTTCGTGTTGAGAGCGGGGAGGGAGGGGGTGTCGTAAAGAACGCGGTAAAGCTGGGTCTGAATTAAACCCCTTCAGAGTCCGCTAATGCACTCGTATAAAGACGGCAGGTTTCAGCACTTTGGGGGAATCTGGGGTGAGCCTGTTACCTACAGCAGGTGTGTGTGTGTGTGTGTGTGCGTGTGTAAAATGTGTGTGCTTGCGAGCATGCACGTGTGTGTGTGTGTGCTTGCCCCTGCCTGCGTGCGTGTGTGCGTGCGTGTGAGAGTGTGAGTGATTGTGCCCGTTTACTTTCCATAGTTTGCTGATGATGTTTACCCAGCCGGGTGTGTGGCTGGCGTCTCTGCTAATCCAGCATCTCTCTGGGGGGCTTCTACTCCCAACCACACAGTGTCCCTCACACACTGTCTGCTACTATGGCACCAAGTGAATCAGAGCCCCACACACACACACACACACACACACACACACACACATATATATACACATGCACGCACGCACGGTCATGTACACACACCGTTTTCTATCTCTCTCTGTCTCTCTGTCTCTCTCTCTCTCTCTCTCTCTCTTGCACACGCACACACAGGCACGCTAACCATCCTGTGTGGCCCCAAGTCTCATCACCGGGCTAGAAATAGACTCTCTGAATTCTCCTGTGAATTGATGCGAATGCATTATCCGAACCCCCTCCTCATCCCCCCCCCCCCACCCCCTCACCGCAGCGCAGCGCTGCTGACGTCGGTGAGCAGGGAGCCCTTTGTAGTTCTCAGAGCCACAAATAGCCTCGCGCGGATAAAAAAAACAAAAACAAAAAAACGCAGCACCGCTCTGCTATTTATAGAGCGGTGTACCTTCGCCGGGCTCTCCGCAGAATCGCCGGGATCGGTGTGAGTGGCGGGGAGAACGAGGGCGCGCTACGCACCGCCCCCGCCCCTCCACCCCCGCAAAAACCCCCCCCGGGGGCAGGAGTGTGAACACTGTTCATCATCGTGTGACATACACCCTGCCAGCAATTTATTAATGCGCTGACAACCTGCTCCATATGCCAAAGCCGGGCATCTGCGCGCAGTCAGTAACCATGGCCGCATACGGTACCTGTAAGCTCTCGCTAGCCCGCTAGCTGAGCGATACCCCTGCCCGCTCTCGCTCACGGCTACCTGGCCGATACAGTATGTCTGGATGCGTTTCAGAAGGGGGGAGGGGGGCGTTTTAGCCGAGCGCTGAAGAGGGGAGCACTGCAGTGTGGGGAGAGGGGGTTGGGAATGGTGCAGTGTGGTAAAGTAAGAGGGCATTAATGTAGCTTCATTGCAGTTTGGTAGAGTCAGTGGCAATGAGTGCAAGTTCAGTGTGCTGCGGTGCAGATCGGCAGCAGATCGAGTGTAAGTGAATTTCAGCACGGTGTGTTAATTGGGGATTGAGTGCAAGGTTAATACGGTGTGGAAAATTAGACGTGGACGACGTCGGTTGGCTGCAGTGTGGTAAATTTGACGGGCTGAGTGCAAACGGAAGTCGTTTTAGGACGCGTGTAGGTGTAATGGGGTGAGGTGAGGTTGGGCTGACGGGTGGCGGTCGGCGTCAGGGGGCAATGCGAACGGGACTCTCCGTCCTTTTTCTCCATGTCTTTAATCGCGCAGGGTGCCGAGGCCTGATCCCCACTGATTCATTTTTCTATCAATTTATTAGACGGAAAAACGATGCGCGCTGTCTCCGTTCCACCACATCCATCACCCACAGGGCCCAGGGCAGTGTTAGAGCACTTTTTCTGCTGAATAGACCAGAGAGGGTCAGCGCGGGCGGGGATGTACTTAACGAAATAATAAAGCTGGAACCACCGGAGAACCGGACCGCCGACTCTCTGCAGCGCAGAAAGCGATCGCAGCGTAAACTTTCTGGAAGCTTCTCTCCAGTGGAGCAGCGCTTGTTATGGACACACAAACATGTAGCCCTGTGGTTTCTGTGTACGATGAGCCCTCCGGTTGTTTGTAGTTCCAGTGGGAGGGCACTGCTCACTCACGTGCCCTGCGGTGTTTTTGTTTAGCCGCTTCCTAAAGCGTCGTTGGAAGTGTATCCTATTTCAGTCAGTCCCGTCAAGCCACAGATAACCACAGTCTCCCCCCCCCGTTTCTTTGCTCAAAGGAGAAATTCAAATATTTGTCAGAACCGGTTTCGGACTCTCTAGCTTTCTCGGTATGCTTGCTTGACGGCTCTTGTCGATCTGTGAAAGGAATGCGGGGGAATCTTAGTATGTGTTAGCATGTTAACGTGCCGGTACTGATGCTTGCGCTGGCCTGAGAATGCCTACACGGCTCCGGGTCTGTGTGGGGAAAAGCCTTCCCGTCTTTAGCCCTGTACTCTTATCTGCCTTCTGCTTCTATGCGCAGCCTGTTCTCCGACCATGAAAAATTCATATCCATTACCAAGCTGCTTTTGGTAGCACTTCTATTTGGGACAAGACGGGGGTACATCATCTGTTAGGTTCAAGTGTAGACTGGGATGTTATCCAGACGACGGAAATGTTTTGACATTGTCCAAAATGTTTAACTCGACAATTTGTGCACTTTAAACCGGCGCGCAGATGCTAGCTGTGACTCTGCTCGTTGCTTTCAAATGAAGCCATCAGATGACCATGCATTATGCATTAGGTGTGCACTGAGCGGTGACCTTCTCTTGTATTTTCTGTCATAACTATAACCGCACGTCTGATATTTTGCTTCTCGGTCCTCCGGTTAACCTCTTGTACGTTAATTTCTTGCATTCATGTTTCTTTTACATCTAGGCACATTTGTGATATTTTATTTGACATCACTACAAGCTTGAACTGTAAGTTAAAGTTTGTTGTGCTCATGCCTCTCGGCTGGTGTCACCATCAGAAAATGCTTTCAGTGACTTAATTAAACGTACAATCGGTAAGATCTATGTGTTAAAACATTGTTACAAGACCTTTGTTAATCCCTTCCTATCATTGAAAAAGGCTCACTGACATGTTGACTCACCAATTTAAGTGTTTAATGACCTATTGTACCTTTTAAATGCATTTAAATCTTTAAATGAATACGTTGAAAACAATGGAGCAGCGGGAATGTCCTTGCTTTGGACGCATTTGGAAGTATGTGGCGGCTCAGTGCTTTCGGAAGCTCCGGACACGCCTATGTGAACGCGCAGAAAGGTTATATTTTCATTGGAGGTTACCTTCTCATTGGAGCCCCGCATCCTGGGAATTGTGTCTGGAGGGCTGGGTGGAGTTTAGCTGAAGTGCACTCTGCTTGTTATAGAGCTGCTTTGCCTGTTTTCCTTTGAGAAGGTTATCAGGCAAACATTGCATTCTTGCGTGCGGACTTCAAGTATAGAATGTCTTGCTTTCGGCTTAAACTTCCATCAGTTTTTTCCAATTAGTTCAAGCAATATTATGTTTTGTGTGCGTGTGTATATACTATTATATAGTGTGTATGTGTGTATGTGTGTGTACATGCAAATAGGCCACATGATGTGCAGTGTTGCCTCTCCTCTGATTTCTTTGGGTATCCGTATGCAACTACAATGTGTTGTGACGTGTGAATCAAACGTATGAAGTAACAACATTTAAATAAAATAACCAAGTGGCTGAAGTGAAGAAAAGGAGCCTTGTAGCAGGTCTGGATGTGACCGTGAGGAGACCGCTGAGGTCCATCTGATCACACCTACGGTTAGCCCTCTGCCTTCTAACCGTCTAGAGGCGGGGATGTACTTAACGAAATAATAAAGCTGGAACCACCGGAGAACGGGACCGCCGACTCTCTGCGGCGCAGAAAGCGATCGCAGGGTAAACTTTCTGGAAGCTTCTCTCCAGTGGAGCAGCGCTTGTTATGGACATACAAACATGTAGCCCTGTGGTTTCTGTGTACGATGAGCCCTCCGGTTTGTATTTCCAGTGGGAGGGAAATGCTCACTCACGTGCCCTGCGGTGTTTTTGTTTAGCCGCTTCCTAAAGCGTCGTTGGAAGTGTATCCTATTTCAGTCAGTCCCGTCAAGCCACAGATAACCACAGTCTTCCCCAAAACTGATCCGATCACACCTACGGTTAGCCCTCTGCCTTCTAACCGTCTAGAGCGGTGGTTCTTAACCTGGGTTCGCTCAAACCCCAGGGGTTCGTTGAGACAGTCTCAGGGGTTCGGCAGGGGTCATAAAATTATATACCTATGTTTTGAAGAAATCGTATTTTATTTGTCCAATTACGAAGGGTTCGGTGAATGCACCGATGAAGCTTGCAGGGTTCAGTACCTCCAATAAGGTTAAGAACCACTGGTCTAGAGTCCTGTACGGTCATGTTCAAGAAGGCTTGAAATGAGCGTTAAGACTGCGACTCGATGAGAACCATCCACCTCTAAAAGAAGCCAAATGGTTGCACTCCAGCTGGCTCTTTGAATCATCCAGATGGTCTCATTTCGCAAAGTTTGTCTTTTTATTTTTAAGAAGAGCTTGTGTGAGGAACTTGAGCAGAACTGAACTGAAGCTCTGGTTTTGAGGAAGGGAGAGTCAGTCAAGGCCACTGTGACGGTACCTCAACCAGCCCCTCAGACCAACCTTTGAGAAACGTGCAGATAATGTTTATCCATCTTCACATATATTCTGTGTTTTAAGAAGTAACAAAATGGATGTTGTATATAAGAAAATATGTAGTGCTATAATCTTTTCACGAAGATTCCTTGCATTTGCTTCACCAAACACTTGATTTAAATTTTAGTGTTACTTTTGTACCACTGATTCCATTCGGCAAACCTCTTGGTTGCAAATGCAATAGAGTGAATACTGGCCAAATGGCACGTCATTTTAGTGAAAACCCTTCACAGAACGACTGTCACCACACACTTACCTGGCTGATAGTTTTGCTCACGCTCCCTAACCATTGCCGGCTCATCTTTTTGGGATGTTCCCCTCTTGAACGTATAAACTTGACAGACCGTGGATACCTGGACACAAAGGCAATTCACCACCTCTTTCAAATCTTGGCAATATTGTTAACCTTCTATTTCTGGAAGTTAGTATTGGCAAGATAAAACTATAACTGGTGGGTTAAGAGGATAAGATTGAAAAACTGCTTGAAAACGTGCATTGGCATGTTACAACACTTAGAAAGGCTTAGAAAGTAATGGCAAACCTCCTCCTCTTGACTGGTCTGATCCTCTTCATCAGGTATTGTTGGTTCCATTATTCTGATAATCTAATGAACTAGTTCATGCGCAATCTGCACTTCAGGAGAGCAATGAAATCTGTGGTTCTCCTCTGAAACACACACTCACACACTCACTTATTTTTCTTTTTTTTTTTTTTTTTTTTTTTTCTACTCCTAGCTCCACCCATTGGGAGAGGCTAGGAAAATGAGCTAAAATACTGGGAAATCAATAGAACGCGAGTTAGGCAGTGGAATTGGTCCTTGCTCCTTGCTCAAATGTTTGAAGCCACGTCAGTTCCTGAGGTGGATCCACAGGTCGATCATTTGCCATTCTCTCCAAAAAAAAAAAATACTCGATGTCTCTCGGTGTTTCTTTACTGAAAGGCAAGATTGGAGGTTCCTAGAAGGAGCTTTTAACAGGTTGGAGTATCCTTAAAGATGGTGGACCTTGATCGATTTCTGGGTCAGGAACAAAGAAAAGAAAGAAGAGCAGAAAAATAAACGACTGGAATGGGCCCAGTGGCTCTCCACAGGAATCCATCCTATTAGCGGGGAAGAGGAGGGAGTGCATGTTTTTCTTCTGTGTCTTACTGAGCACATCAGTACTTAATGGAGGGAGGAAAGTAATGGTTCAATCAAGACCTCTGTTATCTTCTAAATCGACAACTTCTTAAAAAAATAAAAAAGAATAAAAAATAAAAGAATTCAAGCAGTTAAGAAAAAATGTAAAAGGCCTGCTATCTGATTAACTTGGTCGGTCTTCTGAACTTTGAATATTGGCGTCCGTTAACATCGTTTTGTGTTGTAAATTTTGGGGGATTCTGTCAGGCAGGCTTCAGGTTTGTCGACCCCATGTCTCCAGGGCGCTCTCCGTGTCTTTGGGCTTTGTCACGGTGTCGTCATGGTGAGTGGTTGCATAGCTTTGGTGTGCTGGTGATCGGATTGTATTTTGTGTTCGTTTCGTTAGATACGGCTTATAAGGTTTTATTCTTTCCTATCCTAGTTTTGTATGACCACGCATGCACAATTTGTGACTACTGGCAAAAGGTTCGATCCAACATTGTCTGGTCAGCATGACTAGAAGCATGAGACTTCTACCGACGGGCCGCTTGCCAAAAGTGGAACTGCGAGTTAAAGTGCTTATCTGATTTAACCCATTTGTGAGGGTGTGGTGGTCATACAGACCTTTTTGTCAGGATGTGACTTTAAAAAATATTTTCAGTGACAAATTCAAATAGTCATGCCAAGTGTAAAGTAGCTATATTATCATAGGGAGTGACTTTATTGGAGGTGAATTTGCTCCATGTTTTTAAGTAGCACAGCATTGCCACTATAGTTCCAGAGCAGAGGGTTAAAACTCATGTTGCTCCCACATTGTCTCAACAAACCAGAGAACCGGCATTGTTTTTTTTTTTGTTTCATAAGAGGGGACCTCTCCCCTGCCTTTCCTGAATTCAGGTCCTAGACTATCGTAGCGTGATTGAGGCGCTAATTTCGTTAAAACCGTAAAATGTACCCTTGGTTCCTCGCTGACTTTGCAAGTGGTGCAACAGTGACAAACAGTCGCGACCTTTCTGTCATTGATGATCCAGCCAATCACTTTCTTCCTTTTTGAAACACATTATCAGGCATGACCCCTCCCACTGCACTGCAGTACCCCTCACGTGACCTTAGTTTTCTTGGCACCCGCTACTTTAGTTGTGTTGAGTGATTACTGGGCAACTATGTGGTGTGTGATAAAGATCGTTGTTAAAAGATATGTGTCCAGTATGTGGGAATTCTATTCTGTGGATAGATGATGTCACTTTAAGGCAATTCTAAAGCGGTGATTATGCGCTGATGTGAGGGAAGATGTTTGTGTGTTTGTTGGTGTGTGCTGAGGTAGGCCTTCTGCAGTTTTGCTCTGCTGGTTTGAGGGTTGCAGTGGAACTTCGTGTGTGCGTACAGGGAACTTTGACCCGCATGCCATGAGGCACCGCTGGGAGGGATTTCAGGAAGCAGAGTTACTGACTTTGCTGGATGACTGCAGCAGCTTTTTTAAAAAATCTTCTTCTTTTTTTACACTTCAGTCCATGTTCCAGGTTTTGTAGGGTTCTTGGTTTTACGTGCAGTTAAACCAGCTAATTCAGTTTTAGTTTAGCTTAGTTTAGCTTATCTTAGATTTGTTTGTTGACTTAGTGTAGCTTAGTTTGTTAGCGTAGCTTAGCTCAGTTTTGTTTGTTGGCTTATCTGTGCATTGTTTTGAAACGGAGGGCATGCCATGCTGAAACCCTGAGGGTTTATGGCGCCTCGCCCCCGTCAGTCGTACAGAGCCGTGTTGTCTCGTCACGAGACGCATGCTTCCAGCCTCTCTCACGGTGCTCATATCGAGCAAAAAGGCCGCTACTAAAAACAAAGCCGATCTTTACTTCGATAATTCGACAATATAACAAACTTATGTGCCCTTTCGCAATTGCGTGAACGTTGCAGAGAAACCGCCGGTTTGACAGCGCCTCGCCAGCTCTACTCCTTTCTCTATCCAGCCCGTTGGCGACTCGGATTATGATAATAATAATAAAAATAATAACAACAAAATAATACTGTAAATGGGGATCTGTTTTTACCTTTTTAATAGATTTGCAGAAATGTGTAAATGAGTGTGGATTGTTGGAGCATGGTGAATGTGAGGCTGTTGACAGGTGTGCTCCTTCTCCCCCCCCCTCCCCCTCTCTCTCTCTCTCTCTCTCTCTCTCTCTCCCCCCCCCCTCTCTCTCTCTCCCCCTCTCACCTCCCTCTCAGGTGATAGTGGATCATGTGTAAATGAGTGTGGATTGACAGGTGTGCCCTCTCTCGCTCCGGTGATAGTGGATAATGTGTAAATGAGTGTGGATTGGCAGGTGTTGACAGGTGTGTGTCTCTCTCTCAGGTGATGGTGCAGGTGTTGACAGGTGTGTGTCTCTCTCTCTCTCAGGTGATAGTGGACACCCCCACCAGCCCTGTCACTAGTGGCCTGCCCTTGTTCTTTGTCATCACGGTGACGGCAATCAAACAGGTGAGTGGCAGCGCTGTTGCTTGGCTACCATCTCTGCCCCTCCCACCTCTCCCACATCCCCTTTCCTGCCCTCCCCCCTCCTCCATTTTATCTTCGTTCTCTTTTGTTTTCCCTCTTTATCTCCCTGTTCTCAGTCCTCCTCTCCTCCCTCGGCCCTCTTCCCTCTCCCTTTCTTCTCTTCCGTTGTTTTTTTTTTTTTCTTCCCCCTAATCATTGCCTTCCCCTCTGCGCTGTGTCCAACCTTCACCTCTTGAAAAATGGCCTCTTGTTTTTTCACTCTAGCAGAGTGGGTTGGACTGGGCGTGTTCTGTGGTGATAATTCTCACGGTCTGACGATAATTCTGAGGGTTTGAGGATAATTCTCACGGTTTGACGTGTGCCGGGGCCTGTTGGGTCTCGCCTGGAGCCCCGCATGGAGCCTAATTCCCTGGCAAAGCTCACGAGTACAGCGCTGTTCTGCATTCCCGCTTCTCTGTGTGAAATCTGCGGTGCGCGGAAATCGCATTAAAATCACATCAGATTAAACTATAACCGCGAATCAGTCTCGCATTTCTCACAAAATGTGTTAATTTCTCACTTTGGTGTTATGGTGTGCTGATAAGTAGGCTACAGATTTCAGGCTACCGCTCTCGGCCTGGTTTTCTTCCACTCGCTTGCCATGTACTTAAGAATATTAATTATGTATATATCGCAGTTAAGGCTTATTGACCGATTGAGACGCGACAAGGTATTTTATCACGTTCTTATCATTTTCACATCAGTTCTGCTTTAGGGGGTTTGTTTATTTAAAGGGTGGCTTGTAAAATAACCAGGCAGAGTGCTATGATAAAGTCTCTCGAGTAGTACTGAGATGCGGTCTGGCTTCATGTGTGCTAAGCACCTGAATATTCTACAATATTCTATTCTTCATTTTCCACGGAGTCGCACCATACCGTTAGCGCGAAGTCTCGTCTCTCTTCTACAATGGTTTCTTTCTCTTTCCGTCTGTCCTTGCTTCTCAATCGGTTCCTCTCCTCCTCCCTCTCTCTCCCTCTCTCTCCCTCCCTCTCCCTCTCTCAGGGCTATGAGGACTGGTTGAGGCACAAGGCTGATAACGAGGTGAATAAGTACCCGGTGACTGTGCTGGAGGACGGCCGGAGGACCCGCAAGGAGAGCGAGAAGATCAAGGTGTGGCTCCCCCCTTTCCTCTAATGCGTCCCGCGTCTGCAGCTGGGGGCTGGGGGCCCGGGGCCCGCGGGCTCTGCGGGGGGACTCTGAAGGCCCGTATTGGGCTTGCGCTTGGTCGGGTTCCGCTTCGTGACAAGCGGTCGGGTTCAGGCCAGGCTGCGCTGAGTTATTAGTTGGCAGGTTTTTGGAAATTCGATAAAACCTTAATTCATTCATAATGCGTTTGAGCGCATATTATAATTACATTACTTCAGCTGTGTTGCTCTTTATAGAAAAGCCATTTGCTACAGTTGGAGTATTTCAACCTCCACGAGGGCTTGGTGTGTTGCTCTTTGTTAACTGAAAACTCTGTTTTTCAGAAATGCCTTTTTTTCAATTATTAATTCAGGATGAGTTAAAAATGCTGTTTGCTATTGGGTCCAGGTGAGGGTGCCTACGGAAAGAAATGATTAACCCCGGTCCTGGCTCGGCCGGGGCTTGGGGTCGGATGTGGCACTTTGCTGTGACTGCGCGTCTCCGTCTCCGCAGGTCGGTGACATCATGGAGGTGGTGGAGGATGAGACCTTCCCCTGTGACCTGATCCTGCTGCAGTCGAGCCGCGAGGACGACACCTGCTTCGTCACCACGGCCAGCCTGGACGGCGAGTCCAATCACAAGGTCACAAGATGGCCGCCTCAAGCCGCCTCAAACCGCCTCAAACCGCCTTGAGTTTTAACACACGGCTAGCTTCAACATGGCCGCCTCAAACCGCCTTGGGTTTCAACACACAGCTAGCTTCAACATGGCCGCCTCAAACCGCCTTGGGTTTTAACACACAGCTAGCTTCAACATGGCCGCCTCAAACCGCCTTGGGTTTTAACACACAGCTCGGTTCAACATGGCCGCCTCAAACCGCCTTGGGTTTTAACACACAGCTAGCTTCAACATGGCCGCCTCAAACCGCCTTGGGTTTTAACACACAGCTAGCTTCAACATGGCCTGTTCAAACCTCTCATTTTACCTCAACTAGCAATTTTACCTCTTATTTTCTCTCCCTTTCCCTCCCAATACCTGCCATCTGCCTTTCTCTTTCTGTGTTTTGGCATGATGCACGTATGTTTCCAAAAGGTCTGGAGAAGTGTGCGTGTATGTTACCAAAGCGTATTAGGCTTGCATAGGAGCGTAGATGAAGTGGGTGTTTCTGAAGTCATTATTATTATTATTTGCATCTCATCACACATTCTCCCCTCTCTCTCTCCTACAGACACACTACACAGTGCCTGACACTGAGAGGGATCTGGAATTGCTCAATGCCACCATTGAGTGTGAACAGCCCCAACCTGACCTATACAAGTAGGAATCGCCTACTGAGTCTGTGTGTGTGTCTCTGTGTGCCTGTCTCTGCGTGTGTCTCTGTGTCTGTCTCTGTGTCTGTCTCTGTGTCTGTCTCTGTGTCTGTCTCTGCGTCTGTCTCTGCGTCTGTCTCTGCGTCTGTCTCTGCGTCTGTCTCTGCGTCTGTCTCTGTGTGTGTCTCTGTGTGCCTGTCCTGAGTCTGTCTCTGCGTCTGTCTCTGCGTGTGTCTCTGTGTGCCTGTCCTGAGTCTGTCTCTATGTGTGTGTCTCTATGTGTGTGTCTCTATGTGTGTGTCTCTATGTGTGTGTCTCTGTGTGTGTCTCTGTGTCTGTCTCTGTGTCTGTCTCTGTGTCTGTCTCTGTGTCTGACTCTGTGTGCCTGTCCTGAGTCTGTCTCTGCGTGTGTCTCTGCGTGTGTCTCTGCGTGTGTCTCTGTGTGTGTCTCTGTGTGTGTCTCTGTGTGTCTCTCTGTGTGTGTGTCGCTGAGTCTCTCTGCACTTGCGTGTGCATGTGCTTTCACTTCGTCAGAGTTCATTAACCTGCAAGATGTTAAACCTGTATCATGTCGTCATTTTGTCAGCAGGCTGTTGTATCCGATTCTGTCGTAATTCTGCCCTGGGCCAGTTTTCCACAGTGCAGCAATGTTTTTTTTCTCTGTTTAGTTGAATGACTTCATGAGGTTTCGATTATCTTTCATCTAGTAGTATGTCAGCCCAAGCTTCCTCTTTGATTAAATCCTCTATATTGCCTCACTGTCCATCAGGCCGTCTGAGGCTTAGTGTTTTAGCCCCATCTAGTGTTGAAGTGCGCTCATTACACCAAGACTCCTCTCAGTTCTTTGGCCAGTTTGTCTTTCTCTTGCACTCTCAGAATAATCTGATCAACAAATGTAATCCCTACATCCAACACTGAACCCTAAAGCCCTTTATACTGCTTATAGCGGTATATCTTTACTCACACTAGCATATGCTATGTTCCTTAATATTATTTAGTAGTTCTGTGTGATGTTACATTGTTACTATTGGTGGTCACACTAGTAATTCACATTAGGTGGTTCATCAGTTTTGTTACTGATCTTTGGCAAAACCTTTCACGCCAGTCTGGGCATGAGCTGGCTGTATGTGAATGGGCAGTTCATCTATGTGGCGCTGGGTCTGGCTTGTGTTTTGACAGAATGGAGGGAAGGTCTACTTAACGCTAATGCAGTGTTCTCAGTATGTTTCGAATATCTTTACACCCGAGTTAGAAACGGCGGGCTGAAGCCTGTTGTGTTGATCTGACGTCGCGTGAAGGCGCAGTGGCTAGCGCTGTTGCCTCACAGCAGGGTGGGCTGGGGTCTGGATCCTCCCTGCGTGGAGTTGGGATGTTCTCCCCGTGTTTGCAAAGCGAATAGCGTGAGCTCTACAGATGAGAACTGGCCTCCTTGGTGAACTCTGAGTGCTTGTATACTTTACTTTTCTTTTTTTCTTTTAATACTTTTAACAAGGCACTTACAGATAAACTGTCCAAGTTAACAGGGGTTCTGCAGTGGTTTATTAGCCAGGCTTGGGGCATTTCTCTCTCGCTGTCACTTTTACACTCTCTCTCTCTCTCTCTCTCTCTCTCTCTCTCTCTCTCTCTCTCACTCTCTCTCACTCTCTCACTCTGACTCTTTCACTCCCTCTCATACACTCTCTCTTTCCCCCTCTCTCACCTTAACCACTAATGTCTCTCTCTCTCTCACTGCAGTGTTAATTTCTCTCTCTCTCTCTCTCTCTCTCTCTCTCTCTCTCTCTCTCTCTCTCTCTCTCTCTGTCAGTGCAGTGTTAATGTCTCTCTCTCTCAGTGCAGTGTTAATGTCTCTCGCTCTCTCTCTCTCTCTCTCTCTCTCTCTCTCTCTCTCTCTCTCTCTCTCTCTCAGTGCAGTGTTAATGTCTCTCTCTCTCTCAGTGCAGTGTTAATGTCTCTCTCTCTCTCTCTCTCTCTCTCTCTCTCTCTCTCTCTCTCTCTCTCTCTCTCTCTCTCTGTCAGTGCAGTGTTAATGTCTCTCTCTCTGTGCAGTGTTAATGTCTCTCGCTCTCTCTCTCTCTCTCTCTCTCTCTCTCTCTCTCTCTCTCTCTCTCTCTCTCTCTCTCTCTCTCTCTCTCTCTCAGTGCAGTGTTAATGTCTCTCTCTCTCTCAGTGCAGTGTTAATGTCTCTCTCTCTCTCTCTCTCTCTCTCTCTCTCTCTCTCTCTCTCTCTCTCTCTCAGTGCAGTGTTAATGTCTCTCGCTCTCTCTCTCTCAGTGCAGTGTTAATGTCTCTCTCTCTCTCTCTCAGTGCAGTGTTAATGTCTCTCTCTCTCTCTCAGTGCAGTGTTAATGTGTCTCTCTCTCTCTCTCTCTCTCTCTCTCAGTGCAGTGTTAATGTCTCTCGCTCTCTCTCTCTCAGTGCAGTGTTAATGTCTCTCTCTCTCTCTCTCTCTCAGTGCAGTGTTAATGTCTCTCGCTCTCTCTCTCTCCAGGTTCGTGGGGCGGATGCACATCTACAGGAGCGATCAGGACCCCGCCGTACGGTGAGCCCTCACACCCCTCGTTTCCAAAAAGGCACCGGGCGGTTCAGTGGATTAATCTGTCCTCCTTCTCCCCTTGCATTACTTTCAAATCATTATTTTATCGACCCATAACTCCCCAACCGCCATTAGAGCGGAGGCGGTCTGGCGGGCGTTCAGGGAGCGCTTAGAAAGAGCTCTGAGACGCGTTTATCACCCGGGCCGTTTGTAACCGTCGCATAAAACCCGCCCGCTTCTCAACGCAGCGCGCCTGACGGCCGGGCTGTTTTAAGTGTTCGGTCAAAGAGTGGTGAACAGGCATGGGGAGACCGTGCATTAACACTGCCTCCTGTACCGTCCAGTTTACCGTGACCTGTGTGTGTGTCCTTAGGTCTCTGGGCCCGGAGAATCTGCTTCTGAAAGGGGCCACTTTGAAAAACACCAAGAAGATCTATGGTAATTGCAGGGCTAATCTTTCAGCATATACAGTGCAATCATTTTGTTGTCTGCATTGTGTATAAATTAGTAAAAAATAGGTAAGATTGTGCATTAATGGGTTTTGTGAAACTGAAAACGTATCTTTTGCAGCTTTTGATTAAGGGTATTTAAGTGGTTTTATTTGGATTTCGTGGTGTTTATTGTTGTTCGATTCCTGTGGTCGTCATTATTTCTCAGTTGTTTATTATTCATTAAATGTGTTGTCTGAACTGCTTGTGAAGTGGGAAGTGTGCTTTGTGAATAAAGTTTGATTTGACCTCTGCTTCCCTCTTGTCCAGGCGTGGCGGTTTACACCGGCATGGAGACCAAGATGGCGCTGAACTACCAGGGGAAGTCCCAGAAACGCTCGGCTGTGGAGAAGTAAGGAGTGAGCCGGGGGGAGAGGGAGAGGGAGAGAGAAAGAGAGGGAGAGGGAGAAAGAGAAAGAGAGGGATACAAGTTTGAAGCACAGGGGGAGAGAGGCATTCAGCTGAAATAGCAGTGTGTTACATTACATTACATTATTGGCATTTGGCAGACGCTCTTATCCAGAGCGACGTACAGTTGATTAGACTAAGCAGGAGACGATCCTCCCCTGGAGCAATGCAGGGTTAAGGCCCTTGCTCAAGGGCCCAACGGCTGTGCAGATCTTATTGTGGCTACACCGGGGATCGAACCACTGACCTTGCGGGTCCCAGTAATGTACCTCAACCGCTACGCTACAGGCTGCCCCAGTAATGTACCTTAACCCCTACGCTACAGGGTCATGTACCTTAACCGCTACGCTACAGGGTCATGTACCTTAACCGCTACGCTACAGGGTCATGTACCTTAACCCCTACGCTACAGGGTCATGTACCTTAACCCCTACGCTACAGGGTCATGTACCTTAACCCCTACGCTACAGGGTCATGTACCTTAACCCCTACGCTACAGGGTCATGTACCTTAACCCCTACGCTACAGGGTCATGTACCTTAACCGCTACGCTTACAGGGTCATGTACCTTAACCGCTACGCTACAGGGTCATGTACCTTAACCGCTACGCTACAGGGTCATGTGCCTTAACCGCTACGCTACAGGGTGATGTACCTTAACCGCTACGCTACAGGCCGCATTAGTGGGTCTTTCCATGGCAGCTAATCCCCGGGCTGGGCCTCCCCTTCACAGTCGGGGAATAACAGTTCTCACGGTTTACACGCGCCAATCGCTGCTATTCAAACGCACCTAAAAATAAAAAGTGTTGCCTGGCACCTGAAACAAGTGGAGCATGGTCGGGGACAGTGCTCTGATGAGTAAAGGAGAGAGGGAGAGAACAAGATGTTGTGGCAGCTCTGGCGCTGGAAAAAATGTCTGTCTTGGCAAGTATTTTAGTCCTCAAGTTCTCCATAGAAGATCGCCAAGCATTGTTTTAAGTCACCGTTTGCTTAATCAGTGAAGTTTTATCACCCCGTTGGTGAATGTTGTTATGAGTCAGAATGAGCCTCTCCTCACTGGCCATATCTTTGTCTCGTTTCACACAAAGAAGTAAAAGAAATGTGATTTTCTTTAATGTAAGTATATAACATAAGTCAATATAAGACTGAATACAAGTTATTGTGTGTTATATTGTGTGTGTGGTCTGTCTCAGGTCGATCAACGGCTTCCTGCTGGTGTATCTGATCATTCTGCTGAGTAAGGCTCTGGTGTGCACCGCGCTGAAGTACGTGTGGCAGAGCCAGCCCGGCCAGGACGAGCCCTGGTACAACCACAAGACCCAGAAGGAGAAGGACACCTACCGGGTGAGGTTCTGCCCCAACACGCCTGCCTGCTCAACACTCTGCGTGTGTCGTGTGTGTGAGGGTGTGTTTGTGTGCGAGGGTGAGTGAGGGGATGTGTGTGTGTGTGTGTGTGTGTGTGTGTGTGTGTGTGTGTGTGTGTGTGTGTGTGTGTGTGTGTGTGTGTGTGTGTGTGTGTGTGTGTGTGTGTCTGTGCGAGGGTGTGTGTGTGTGTGTGTGTGTGAGGGTGTGTGTGTGTGTGTGAGGGTGTGGGAGAGCGACCTTGTGTGTTGTGTTTGTATACTTAGGGACTGTACTGAATCCATGCTTTCAGGTGTTTCAGACTCTAGAGATGTGTCTGAATGCCATATTGAATACAGGGTGATAAGTGGTAATTGTAACAACAGCTATGCAATAATTGTAGGGGCCACATTAGTCCCGGAGTTAGTGATCAGCAGCCGGTTCGATCCCTGGCCCTCTGAGCAAGACGCCTAACCCCTTATAGTGTGTGTATGTGAATGAGCAAGACGCCTAACCCCTTATAGTGTGTGTATGTGAATGGGGCATAAACTACTTCTGTAGTTGCTATGTATGAAGTGCTACATAATCTAACGGTGGCTTTTGTGTTGCAGTACCTGAAGATGTTCACAGACTTCCTGTCCTTCATGGTGCTCTTCAACTTCATCATTCCCGTGTCCATGTACGTCACCGTGGAGATGCAGAAGTTTCTGGGCTCCTTCTTCATCACCTGGGACAAGGACTTCTACGATCCCGAGATCCAGGAGGGGGCGCTGGTCAACACCTCCGACCTCAACGAGGAGCTGGGACAGGTAGGGGAGGCAGAGAGGGAGCCCGGGGGGCGAGAAGGGGGCAGTTCAGGTCCTGCCTCCGACACGCTGACCTTGTCTACTCTCACAGCTGGGAATATGTCAGCTATAGATCAGTCTTAAGACGGTTTGGCTGATAAATTACCTGCCATTACACGCTGGGCTCATTAAATTGATTTACGCCGGCTGTATAACTGCCGGGAATTAATTGTCCGTTCTTATTGTTCAAGTCGATTAATTGAATGTGTTTTTTTATTTTTTTTATTGCCGTGCCATGTCTGATGCACTTCCCCTCCTGGCCTGCAGGTGGAGTACGTGTTCACAGATAAGACGGGCACCCTCACTCAGAACAACATGGAGTTCATAGAGTGCTGCATCGATGGCATCCAGTACAGGTCCCGGGGCCGCCTCGCTGAGCTGGAGGAGTATGACACCACTGACGGGCCCATCAGCAAACTGCAGCCGAAGGCCGGCACGGTATGTGGTGTAGCAGCCGCACACACACACATATACAAACACACACACACACACACACACACACATACACACACACACACACACACACATACAAACACACACACACACACACACATACACACACACACATACATACACACACGCATACATACACACACACATATACAAACACACGCATACAAACACACGCGGCCGAACATACACACACACAAACACACAGGCACAAACACACGCAGACACACGCAGACACACGCAGACACACACACACACACACACACACACACACACATACATACATACAAACACACGCAGGCACACGCACACACAAAAAAACACAGGCACGCACACACGCGCACACGCACACACACACACACATACAAACACACGCACGTGCACACACTCGTACAAACACACGCAGGCACGTGCACGCACACACGCATGCATACACTCACGCGTACTCACACTCATACACATATACAAACAAACACACACATACAAACACGCAGGCACGCATAAGCACACACGCATGCATATACACACACGTACTCACACTCATACGCACATACACACACACGCGTACAAACACGCTCCTCCTCACACGCACAGGCACATGCATGCGGGCGCACACACACAGCCACACACACGCACACGCTCACACACACAAATACAAAACACACAGACACTTGCACACACTCACACACACTCAATTATACTTTATTATCCAATTATACTTGAATGTCACATTTATAGCTTCGTTTACCAGTGACCTGCCCGGCACCGCATAACCGGTCCGGTCCGGTCCAAACGAGCCGGTAATACACAGCGTGCTCAACGGCGCCGGACATAATTGTGTTTTGAGGAGGTGGAATAAGGCGTCAGGGTGTAGGTCAATCCAAAGAGACCGGAGTGTTCTGGAAAAATCTTTACAGGCATGAAATATCCCCACCTCAGGAGGAGCGGGGAGGCTGCACGCCAATGACAGACCGCTCACCTGTCTGCTCACCTGTCTGCCCGCAGATATACGGTCGTACTGTGGGTGTGGGAAGCTGCAGTTCTTGGAAGACCTTTTTTTTTTTTTTTTGCTTATGTCCGCCGTCCTTGAGTTCTCTTCTGGCCCCTTTTGGCTCAGTTCCTCTTGTGAAGGGGTTTTAAACTTCGTGTAACATCTTAGGAAATTGGGCTGAGTCTGCACTGTCTTCATTTGTTTCGCAAAATGGCCGTGTGATTAAGGTGCCGTTTGGTCAGTATCCACGGCCCCATTGCTTTTGTGACAAAGAGGCCAAACGGAGAGGTGGCACAACAGAAACACTGAGTTAAATCAAGAGCTTGGCAACGCACAGCAGCATGACGGAAATCATTTTGTTGAGAGCTTATTAGAGCCATTTTGTAAAAACCCCAAAGCCGGTACACGTGTAGATGCGCAATCGTGCTCGCAACACGCATGCACACACACGCACGCACGCACACGCACGCACACACACACACACACACACACGCGCGATACACATACATACACAGTTTGTGCATATGGCACATAAACTCACACATGGTACATGTGCACACACTCACACACACACACACACAGTATATAGAATAAAATGAACACACAGCCGGGTTATAACAGAAAGCCCACTGTGCACATTGGGGAACGGGGTAACTGAGTGACTGGGAGAGTGAGCTCTTTCCCCCCCCCCGTCTGTGTCTGCAGGAGAAGGAGGAGCTCTTCCTCAGGGCCCTCTGCCTGTGTCACACGGTGCAGGTGAAGGAGCCGGGCCTGGGGGCGGAGGGCCTGCACCAGGGGGACCTCGGGGACCAGGTGGACGGGCTGGACGGCGGGCTGGAGGTCCCCCTCGTGGAGGAGGAGCGGGGCTTCATCGCCTCGTCCCCCGATGAAGTGGCCCTGGTCAAGGGGGCCATGAAGTAAGCAGTGCCTGACCGTGGCCCCTGTCTCAGCCTGTGTGTTAGGAGTGAAAGCTCAGGAGAGTTGGGCCTCATGTGAACCACACCTGGGTTCAAGTGGGTACAAATGCTTTTTTTGGGGCTCTATAGATCTTGCCTTGTGCATTTGAGTGTGCTGGGAGGAGCAGTTGGGTGGGGTTTGCACTTCTCGGATCATTTCATTTGTTCCAATATACCAGACATGCTTAGTCAAATGCAGAAAAGTATTTGAATCCAAAACAAATGCTATTTGAACCCAGGTCTGATGGTACATTTCATGACATGGCAGTTGTTTGGCATATTTTTTTATCAAAAATGACGTACAATACAGTAAGTGCATACCCAAGGTCGTTAGAACTACAGAACACGGGTACAATTTGCCCAAAAGCCATGAACATCAAGTCTACTTCACATGGTAAATATTGGTATATAGTTATAGCATGTCATATATAAGAAGTGAGGTGTGATTACAGGAGATATTACAAGATCTGCAACATCTAAATGAAGATTTAAGTATTAGTGATGATAGAAATGGTACACAGCAGACGTGCGTGTTGCTCATGACTCTCTGTGTGCAGGTATGGCTTCACCTTCCTCGGGCTGGAGTGTAAAGAGATGAAAATACTCAACCGGAATAACGACGTCGAAGCGTAAGTCGCTCTTAAAGTTTTTCTTTTTTCTTTTCTGGACTGTGCTTGTTGTCAAGTGGTCAATGATGTTTTAGGGTCAATCGTTTAATCGTTAAAATCTCTTCCCTTCTCTTAGGTATGAGCTGCTTCACGTGCTGAACTTTGACCCTGTGCGGAGACGGATGAGCGTGATCGTGAGGTCGCCGACGGGTGAGTTTGCGGACCTGGCAGGAGAACCTGCCTCCTCACCTCCTGACCTCTGACCTCTGACCTCCCCGGTGTTCTGGTCGCTGTTGAGAGCTCGCAAGAGAATCTGGCTCCTTTTACATTACATTATTGGCATTTGGCAGATGCTCTTATCCAGAGCGACTTACAATTGATTAGACTAAGCAGGAGACAATCCTCCCCTGGTGCTATGCAGGGTTAAGGGCCTTGCTCAAGGGCCCAACGGCTGTGCGGATCTTATTGTGGCTACACCGGGATTAGAACCACCAACCTTGCAGGTCCCAGTCATGTACCTTAACCACTACACTACAGGCCGTCCCAGCTCCTGGGGCTCCTCACCTCCTGACCCCCTTACCCCCTCACCTCCTGACCCCTGACCTCTGACCTCTCCTCTCAGGGGACACGCTGCTCTTCTGTAAGGGCGCCGACTCCTCCATCTTCCCCCGGGTCAAGCCGGACGAGGTGGACCGGATACGCATGCACGTGGAGCGCAACGCCACGGTCAGAGCCTGAACCGCGCGGTCCAACCCGAGCACGGTCCAACCCGAGCACGGTCCAACCCGAGCACGGTCCAACCCGAACGCGGTCCAACCCGAGCCGCCTCTCTACTCACTCACTGCTGGAATCCTGTTCCTATCTCACGCAGCCTGTCCTGTCAGCTTCTGTGTACAGTATTCTGCAGTAGCTTCTGTTTCCATTGTGCCATTTTGTCTTTCACTGTGTACCATCCATCATAGCAACTGTGCGCATCAGACCTCTGTCAAATACGCTATTGTTTTGGATTCAAATACTTTTCTATGCTTTACTGAGCTTGTCTGGTGTATTGGTGTACCTATGAAATCCTGCATTCTCGTCCTCTTGGATTGGCTCAGTCCTACCAGGCAAAATCATAATTCATGATTTAAATCTGAAATGATTATGCATTTCAACCAGGTCTAGTGTGTATATGCTAGTAAAGACTGACTAGCATATACACACTCGATTTACTGCATGAGGTACTGTAATGGGCTGTAGGGTTTCTGCTTTATTTCAGTTGCATTTTATTTAGAGAGTAAACTGTCTCTCTGTGTCTCTCTGTGTCTCTCTGTGCGTCTGTGCGTCTGTGCGTCTCTGTGTGTGTCTCTGTGTGTCTCTCTGTGTCTCTGCGTGTCTCTGTGTGTCTCTGCGTGTCTCTGCGTGTCTCTGTGTGTCTCTGTCTCTGTGTGTCTCTGTCTCTGTGTGTCTCTGTCTCTGTGTGTGTCTCTGTCTCTGTGTGTGTCTCTGTCTCTCTCTGTCTCTCTCTGTCTCTCTCTGTCTCTCTCTGTCTCTGTCTCTCTCAGGAGGGCTACCGCACGCTGTGTGTGGCCTATAAGCAGCTGAGTGTGGAGGAGTACACTCAGGCCGACGCGGGGCTGAGGGACGCCCGGCTGGCCCTGCAGGACCGGGAGGAGAGGCTCATGGCCGTCTACAACCAGGTGGAGACCGGCATGAGCCTGATCGGAGCCACGGCGGTGGAGGACAGGTCTGTGCCTGACCGACTGCACTTAGCACAAGCCTTACAGACTGCGCCACTTAGCACAAGCCTGACCGACTGCACTTAGCACAAGCCTGACCGACTGCACTTAGCACAAGCCTGACCGACTGCACTTAGCACAAGCCTGACCGACTGCACTTAGCACAAGCCTGACCGACTGCACTTAGCACAAGCCTGACCGACTGCACTTAGCACAGGCCTTACAGACTGTGCCACTTAGCACAAGCCTTACAGACTGTGCCACTTAGCACAGGCCTTACAGACTGCGCCACTTAGCACAGGCCTTACAGACTGTGCCACTTGGCACTAGCCTTACAGACTGCGCCACTTAGCACTAGAATGTTAAGATCTTGCACCTTAAAGGGTTAAAAGATGCTGGCAATGGGCGCTAGTTACAGTTGCATCACTTAGTTACCTGCACGCTGCCAACAGTACGAGACCAGAGGTGTTTTGGGTCTAGCACACCTCCTCTGGAATCGATGCTAAATCATGTCTGAGCATGGCTAGCCCTCGGGCTTCAATGTTTTTAGGGTTACTCATTAAAGGAGTCCTTTGGCATGGCCGGTGTTTATTTCTGTGTGCAGTGTCGTAACTCTGCTGATGGTGGCAGCTGTGCCATTGCATGTCCTGTTAGTGCACGTGTAGCTGAGCAGATATGAGCTGTCTCTCATCCCCCTCTCCCCCTCCCCCTCCTCCCCTCCTCCTCTCCCCTCCTCCTCCTCTCCTCCCCTCCTCACTCCCCTCCCCCTCTCCCTCCTCCTCTCTCTCCCTGCCATCCCCCCTCTCCCCTCCCTCCTCTCTCCCCTGCCATCCCCCTCCCCCTCCTCACTCCCCTCCCACTCTCCCCCTCCTCTCTCCCCTCCTCACTCCCCTCTCCCCTCCTCCTCTCTCTCCCTGCCATCCCCCTCTCCCCTCCTCCTCTCTCCCCTGCCATCCCCCTCTCCCCTCCTCACTCCCCTCCCACTCCCCTCCTCCTCCCTCTCCCCTCCTCACATCCCCTCCCCCTCTCCCCTCCTCTCTCTCCCCTGCCATCCCCCTCTCCCTCCTCACTCCCCTCCCCCTCTTCCCTCCTCTCTCCCCTGCCATCCCCCTCTCCCCTCCTCACTCCCCTCCCCCTCTCCCTCCTCCTCTCTCTCCCCTCCTCACTCCCCTCTCCCCTCCTCCTCTCTCTCCCCTGCCATCCCCCTCTCCCCTCCTCACTCCCCTCCCACTCCCCTCCCCCTCTCTCTCCCCTTCCATCCCCCTCTCCCCTCCTCACTCCCCTCCCCCTCTCTCTCCCCTGCCATCCCCCTCTCCCCTCCCACTCCCCTCCTCTCTCTCTCCCCTGCATCCCCCTCTCCCCTCTCTTCTCTCTCCCCTGCCATCCCCCTCTCCCCTCCTCCCTCTCTCTCCCCTGCCATCCCCCTCTCCCCTCCTCCTCTCTCTCCCCTGCCATCCCCCTCTCCCCTCCTCACTCCAGACTCCAGGAGGAGGCGGCGGAGACCATGGAGGCCCTGCAGGGCGCGGGCATTAACGTGTGGGTGCTGACGGGGGACAAGATGGAGACGGCCAAGTCCACGTGCTACGCCTGCCGCCTGTTCCAGCGGGGCACGGAGCTGCTGGAGCTGACGGTGCGCACCCTGGAGGAGGGAGGCCGCAAGCGCGAGGAGCGGCTACACGACCTGCTGCAGGACTACCACAAGAGGGCGGTGAAGGACGCCCCGCCCCGCAGAGCCGGGGTCAACAGGTCAGCACCACAGAAGGAGTCACAGCCAGGATGTTAATCTTATATCCAGACTTAGAAGCTTAGCTGTGTTAGTTTTTTGTCAAGTGAGACGAATATTGCCAGTGACTGTTTGACTCATTAGAAGATCTGTCAATGGGGTAAGAAAATGTAACGGACTGTAACTTAAAACAAGCTTATATTTTGTACTTGAGACGGAAAAAGTAATGCATTTCAGTTAACAGTGTTAACTGGCTTTCGCATTCCAAATCATTATTTGCATTCCTGTCCTGGCTCCTCAGCTCCACCTAATGGGGAAGGAAAGGACTGACGGAACATGAATTAGGCCCAATGGAGCGCATTAATGTGGCTTAAAACTGAGGATCAAACTGATACTTCTTTGGGAAGTTTATTATCAAATTGATAAACTAAACTAAGCATAAGTAAAGGGTAAAGAAACGAGCTGCCTCCCCCTCGGGTGTATTCTGAAGAACGCTGTTCTTCTTGAACAGGTGTGGTTGTGTATCGATGTGGAGACGGCAGCTTGGTGCGTAGCTGCTCAGTAGCGCCCCCTAACAGCAGGTGTGGTGTGACGGGCCTGGGCGTCAGATGTATTCTGAAGAACAGGTGTAGTTGTGTATTGGCGTGTAGCTGCTCAGTAGCGCCCCTAACAGCAGGTGTGGTGTGACGGGGGCTGGGCGTCGGATGTATTCTGAAGAACAGGTGTGGTTGTATCTGTGTTGAGGCGTGTAGCTGCTCAGTAGCGCCCCCTAACACCGGTGTCATGTGACAGGGGCTGTGCGTTAGATGTATTCTGAAGAACAGTGTAGTTGTGTATTGGCGTGTAGCTGCTCAGTAGCGCCCCCTAACCCCGGTGTCATGTGACAGGGCTGGGCGTCGGCGGCGCAGGAGTACGGCTTCATCATCGACGGCGCCACGCTCACCCTGGTGATGAACGCCTCGCCCGCCTCCGGCCCCGGCAGCTACAAGAGCCTGTTCCTGCAGATCTGCCAGAACTGCACCGCCGTGCTCTGCTGCCGGATGGCCCCGCTGCAGAAGGCCCAGGTGGGTCCTCCCGCTATCCCAGGGGGCCGTGCGCCCCGGGACACTAACCCGCCTGCCCCCACTTAGCCTCACCTTAATAATCCTGTGACTTTAGGCCAAATTGAAAGCCATGACACGTGACTATAGCACTTGCTTTTTCCTAAGATGCGTTGACTATACTGCATTGTCTGCTCTGCACTGTGTATGTATTCCTTGAAAGTTCACGTTTCTTTCTCTCTCGTAAGTCTTGTATACTTTGTAACGGTGTGCTGTCTTGGCCAGGTCTCCCTCGGGATTAAAGGGGATTATTAATTTCATGGGGCTCTCCTGGTTAAATAACGGTCAAATAAAGATATTAATGAAAACCGTCCCCTGCGTGGGTCACACGCGGCCTCCGCGCACGGAGGAGTCTAATTAAACTGGCGTCGGCCCTAATCATGAGGGCGGGAGTCTGGCCTCTCCTCTCTCTGACTCTCTGCCAGCTCTCCTGCCACTCGATAGGGGCAAAATGAGTGGTCTGTTTAATCTCTTTCTCTCTCTCTCTTTCTCTCTCTCTTTCTTTGCACTCTCTCTCCCTCTCTCTCTCTGTCTCTTTTTCTCTCTCTGTCTCTCTTTCTCTCTCTCTCTCTCTCTGTCTCTCTCTCACTCTTCCACTGTCTCTCTATCACAACCTCCCTTTCCCTCCTCTAATCCTTCCCTAACTCTTCGTCCCTTTTCTCTGTAAACCTTCCTCCATCTCTTCCTCCATCGCCCTTCCCTTCTCCTGCATCCCTTCTCTCCCTCCGCACCGCCCCCCCCCCTCCCTCCCTCCTTTCTCCACCTCCCTCCTTTGTTTCCCGTGTCCTCTCTTTCTTCTCGTCTCTCTGAACTCCGTAGATTGTGAAGCTGGTGAAGAATTCCAAAGGAAACCCCATCACGCTTTCCATTGGAGACGGAGCCAATGATGTCAGCATGATCCTGGAGGCGCACGTGGGGATAGGTCAGATTTCAGATTTGCTGATTAATTATTCATGATCAATGACCCAATCGGTATGAACCTCCTGCTCTGTCACACCGAGGGCCAACGATTAGAGGCACAACCCAGCTCCATCTCCAGCCCCAGCCTGGCTTTAGCACGTTAGCTTCCCAAACTGGGTTCAGTTCTCCTCCTCAGAACTCTGAAAGGTCGCTTTTTAAGCCTAGTTATGGGTCTGCCTGTCAGATTCTGAGCAGTAAACAGACTCGTGTTTAGTATTCAGCAGGTCTGCTGATGTGTTTTATACCGCGCATATTGTCCAATGCACTAGTCCAGTATATCGGTCCCATCTGCTGGGTTTAAAGGACAGGTCTTGAACCCAGGCCCTAGTGTCAGATCTTGGGTAATGGGTAGTGGAGACCAACATTTTGCTGGTTGCTTAAAACTTGACTTTTTTAAGAGCATGCACGCTCAGTCTACCTACCCCATATAAATAAAGGTTAATAAATACATAAAATCGCATTTTATTGCATTCTGACACTGCACCCATAGGAATACTATTTTCTTTATTTATAAAAAAAGAAAAAAAAAATACTGAGATTTACCCAAGAATACTTAAAATATTGCATTTCCCCTGACTGGTTAACCTGACTCACTGCTGTTGTTGAATCGTAATGTCGATTACTAAACAGATTTTTAGTTGGCATGTTTGCCCCTCTGAGTGTTTGTCCTGGGTTTTGGGAATAACCCCCGGTCCCCCTGCCCCCCCGTCCCGTGCGCTGCAGGCGTGAAGGGGAAAGAAGGGCGGCAGGCGGTGCGGAACAGCGACTACGCCATCCCCAAACTCAAGCACCTGAAGAAGCTGTTACTGGGCCACGGACACCTGTATTACGTCCGCATCGCCAACCTGGTGCAGTACTTCTTCTACAAGGTACCGGTCACACCCCCGCTCCCCGTGGAGGCTTCAGGGCCCGGAGGTAGGCCCCGTGTGGGTGGGTGCAGGTTTTACCTGATTCTTCTCATCATGGTCCTGATTGAATGCCGTGATTGGTTTGTTTGTCGAATCAGGTGTGGTAGGGCTGGGTAAATACAAACCTGCACCCACACCAGCCCTTTTCAGAGAAGACTGGACCTCCCTGCTTTCGTGTGACGGTGTCGGGAACAAAATAATAAATACAACATATCCACTCTATTTCATTTGGTGCACTAAAATACCAAGATATGCTCCTCTATACCAGGGGTAACATCATGGTCCTGGAGGGCAGAGACCTCAGTGGAGGAAGTGGCCAGTCAGTGTCACTAATTGCTCAGTTAACCTGGGAGAAAAGGAAAAATTATCCCTGCTCTGTACTATAAAACACTGATCTTCACTCCTGGTCCTGGTGGGGGTTGCAGGGTCTGCTGGTTTTTTTGTGAGGTGTTGTGTGTTAAATGCAGTACCAGGGTGGGCAAGGTGGTCTTAAACAAATTATACAAAAAATACTTAAATAACTTAAAGGGAATATTTCACTTTGGTATAACACATTTGGTGATTTGGTGGAGACTACCCCATTGTATATTTGCATAGCGGGAATACTAGCACCATTAATGACATGGCCAATCCTCCCAGTTGTCAGGCTCCCAGTTCACTCTCGCTCATTCACGGAGGCCTGTAGCGTAGTGGTTAAAGTACATGACTGGGGACCCGCAAGGTCGGTGGTTCGATCCCCGGTGTAGCCACAATAAGATCCGCACAGCCGTTGGGCCCTTGTGGTCTCCTGCTTAGTCTAAAATCAACTGTGAGTCGCTCTGGATAACAGCGTCTGCCAAATGCCATTAATGTAATGTAACGTGTGTAATGTGTCTGACTCTCTCTCCTGTCCGTTTCAGAATCTCTGCTTCATTTTACCGCAGTTTCTGTTCCAGTTCTTCTGTGGGTATTCACAGCAGGTGAGGTCGCCCTGGCCTGGTACCCAAAACCAGGAGCACCCATCTCCAAGTCTGTCTTCCTCCCCCATGAACTCTCCTGCCCCTCCTGCTCCTGGAGTGACTGTCCATTGATACATGCATATCTGTGTGCATATTTACACATTCACACCCTACACAAGCTAAATTTGCCTTGAAAACATATTTCCCTTTCCTGATTTCCTTTACTATTGCATATTTGTCATGCTGAATGGTTTATTAAATATGAACAAATAATGAATGTGTTTTCTGCTTACTGAAGTTTTTTGTCTAATATTACATTTTGCTAAAAAGATAAGGGACCATTCAGTGTGACAATTATGTAGTAGAGGAAATCTGGAAGGGGGCAATTTTTCACTGCACGGTACATTCATACTCAGCCCATGTAAACACCATTACACTGCTGACTCATTCTACACACGCCTGTGTATGTTTTTATACATACATTAACATGTGCATATTCCTCTGCGCACATGTGTGAATATGCTGAGAATATGCATCTGCATATTGCAGTACAGCTGTGTTGTAGGTGCTCTTCATTTTTGGATGATTGCGCCACAGATTGTTGGTGTGTGTTGTATGTGTGTGTCTGTGCGTACAATACGTGTGTGTGTGTCTTCGTCTGTGTGTACAGTACATGTGTTGTGTGTGTGTGTGTGTGTGTGTGTGTGTGTGTATACATGCATCTGTGTGTACATGCGTGTGTGTGTGTGTGTATATGGGTACGTGTGTAAATGTGTACGTGTGTGTACAGTACATGCGTTCTGTACGTGTGTGTGTGTGTGTGTGTGTGTGTGTGTGTGTACGTGTGTATGTGTGTGTAGAGTACATGCGTTGTGTGCTTGTGCATGTAGTTGTGTACTTGTGTACGTGTGTGTACAGTACATGCGTTGTGTGCGTGTGCATGTACTCGTGTACATGTGTATGTGTCTGTAGAGTACATGCGTTGTGTGCGTGTGCATGTACTCGTGTACATGTGCACACGTGTGTGTGTGTGTGTCTGTGCGCACGCCTGCTCCTCTCTGTGGTATTAACCCCCGGGCCCTCCCTGCCCTCGTCCCCAGCCCTTGTACGATGCCGCCTATCTGACGATGTACAACATCTGCTTCACCTCTATGCCCATCCTGGCCTACAGCCTGCTGGAGCAGCACATCAGCATGGAGGTCCTGCTGGACAACGCCAAGCTGTACAGGTGTGTGGAGGCCGGGGCTGACCTGCTCTCCTCTGCCAGGGTGCCGCCGTGCGCAATAAACTCATTACATTCATATCCGCAAACATTTTAGTCTTATTTTTAGATTGATATTACTTTTTTGCTAGATAAGACACAAGTATTGGCAATGAGGTGAATCAGTTTGAGTCGATTCAAGATTTGCCAATGGGGTAAGAAAAGTTCACCTGTGAAGCGAATTGTGACTTATAACAAGCTTATATTTTATACTTGTTACAAGACAACATTTTTTTTAGACTTCTTTAGACTTCTTTTTGCAATATACAAGCAAAACACTCTTCAATCTACAGTTAAACTAGTCTTTATTATTGTAAAGCTATTTTAAGTTTTAAAATGCATTCATACAGGTGGCGTAAGTCTTTAATGTGGCTGGACTATTAAACCTGGGGAAACGCATTTAGACCATGATAATCCAGTCTGTCCAATCATAGACATTTTAGGAGGGGACAGACTGCAGATGTCTTCTTTCCTGGCACTAGACTGTTAATGTTCTGTATAATTCATAATTCATAGCCATACCGGTGATGCACAGCTTTTATTTAATCGTGTAAATCAAATGTCTGCACTCAATCTTCCTAGCACAGTAACTTCTGAATTTATCGTTCTCCCTCAAACTTTTCTTCTCACCCCTCTCTCTCTCTGTCTCTGTCTCTCCCTCCCTCTCTGTGTCTGTCTCTCTCCCCCCCTCTCTGTGTCTGTCTCTCTCCCCCCCTCTCTGTGTCTGTCTCTCTCCCCCCCTCTCTGTGTCTGTCTATCTCCCCCCCTCTCTGTGTCTGTCTATCTCCCCCCCTCTCTGTGTCTGTCTCCCTCCCT
>NC_083762.1:7703199-7733199 GCF_963514075.1 Conger conger | reverse complement strand
CGAGTCCAATACTGTCAATTAAACAGGTACCGGACCACGCCCCCTCCCGCCCAGCTGTCTGTGAGGCCTGGGGCCTCCCACCAATCAGAATGTCTGAAAGCAACTGTCCCACCCACTCTGCACCTGTAGCGCCACAAACTACTCTCTCGCTTTCCATGACCAGAACACCTCACTGAAACAGTGCCCCCTAGTGGAGGTGAGAGACACAGCATGGAGCTCCTGACCTGGTGATGGACACGCCCCGCCCAGCCTAGCCCACTGAAAGGCCCACTCAGTAACCTCCACAGAACGTTCTGGTGCTTTTCTGTCATGGAAATGATGTCGATGGCAATAAAGAGGATTATGGTACTCGTAGTTTTGAACATCATGCACTGGAGTCACTCTGTGATACTGAGCCTTTGTTACTGTTGTAGTTCGCACAAGACTACTTTGGCAATGTAGTTAGGCACACTTTATTTTGGCAAAAAGTTAGGGAACTATTCTTTCGATAGCATGCCTGACCAGGTACTGCTGACTTTCCATCGTGACCCTGAGTGGCCTTTTTGCTCCTTGCTTTTTAAGCCTGTTAGCATTATATTAGCAACCAAAATTACAGCGTGGGCCTTTAAGTGTTGCCAAGAAGCAGTTTTCCTTTTGCGGATAACAGAAGTTTCTTTTCATATTGATAGTCCGCTGTGACAAACACAACAGCAGAGCGCTTGAGGGAATCTCTTTGCTGTAAGATAAGTCTTTCAGCACAGTCATGGCTTTTGAGTAGACACTTCATTCAAATGAATCTGGAGCAAAATATAAATCCATACAGCAGGTGGCAGTATTAGCTTTGTGAAGTTATTTTTGGTCCTGCTACACTGACAGACTTTGATTTAGATTTCCGATGACATTTTGTTTGTGTAGCGCTTCACAGTCACAGTCAGTTTGTACGGAAGGGAAGTAGACTGGGAAATAGCTCAGAGCCCTAAGCCCCCCAAACAGCACATGAGGTAAAGGACTCCCTTCTGGAGCGGAAAACCCTCAAACAGTGTTCATCAAAGTATAGGAAACCGAGGCTTCAGAAACTCCATTCAATCTACCGCGCAGTCCTCCTCCCCCCCCCGTTGTAGATGCCAGTCGCAGTGAGTTTAAGTTTTCATAAACCATAAAATAACGATTACGTGTGATGAATTTGGGCTGAAGAGTAGAAGGACACCAGCAGACGTGCGCAGTGAAAACGGCTTCCTCGCTGTCTCCCTCTGTTACACAGAGCCCCTCCAAGACCCTGCATGCTTTCACATGTGATTTCCTGTGGCCTGTCACTCTTTTTAAATCAACAAAATGGCTCCCGGAGAGCTGCTGTGGGATTCTTCTGTGTCAGCTGGTCGTGTGTGTGTGTGGGTATGAGTGTGTGCGAGAGTGTAATTGTGTTTGATATTCCCGAATCATTCCCGGTGCAATACTTCCCTTTCCCAGATTTTGCGTCGTTGTGGTAGTTGTGGTGTTTTGTAGGGTCTGTCGTTTGGTGTTCTTCTCGGTTGCCAGTGTTGCGCCTCCCGCCTCCCCCCCCACCCGGTGTGGGCCCTTGCTTGCTGCATGCCCCCGTGTGTCCGTGCCTGATGTGGAATGCTGTTGCTAAGCGCTTGTACTGACCGCCGCTCGAACGTACGGGACTCCGGGAATGCGGACGGGGGTTGCGATTTCTTATCTCTGAGAAAGGCAGAAAATGGCTGACTCCAGGCATGAAGCACAGCTGGCTAGTCAAATTTATTATCGTTAAACTTTTTTTTGTTTCCTCTAGCCGTCAGAAGATCCCCTCCTACCTGTAGACATTTAAAGGTAAAACATCAGAGGTTAACATCTTGTGTTGATATTTTAATGGTTTTACTCCTGGCCTCATTTCAGACTGATAAAACATTATGTGTTGAAGTGAGAAATTAAATGAAATTATGCTGATCGCGAAAAAAAAAAAAAAAAGAAATTAAAAAAAAGAATGAAAGAAAAATCACTTTTTTTCTTCTTTTTTTTGTCTTACTGTGATTGGGGAGAAATTAGGGTGTTGGTGCATATATTTTCTGCCTGTTTCAGAACGTGGGATTTTCTTGCATTATCTGGATATGTGGTGCATTACGCTCTCCTGTCCTTCTCTGTCGGGGGGGTAGGGGGCGCCGTTGAGGCCTGCTTGGCTGCTTGATGTGCATCTGTCTCTCCCACAGATCGCTGATGTCACACCGCTGTCGTACAAGAACTTGAACGAGCGGGGATGAAGGGGCGGGAGTGACGACTGGGAGGACCCCTGGTCAAAGGACCCGAGCTGTCTCTTCTGCGCCGGCTGTCTGGGCTGCTGCCTGATTAAAAAAATAAAAATAAAAAAGAGACTAAAAATGAAAAAGAGCAGCACTCAGCCCGGCGTGTGAACCCGCGCGCTCCCGAGAGGGGCTCATCACCGTCCTGCATGCCTCTGGCCCCTCGTCCAATCAGCATGCACTGCATATACTGCTCAGACTCGCTCTCCCCGCGGGGTCGACGGCTTTCCGGATTGTTCTCCGGCTTTCTCTTTTCCGTCAGCGCGGTGGAGGTCGACGGCCCACCCCGCCCCTCCTCATCAGCAGCTGCGGGTGACCTCACACGCAGCCCCTTCCCCGCAATCCCACAATGCCCCGCCCGCATGGACGGACACGCCCGCAACGGCCACGTGCCACGGTCGCCGTGGGAACGATCCGGTGGGGAGGGGGGGAGAAAGACCTTTTGTCCGTACTAACTTTTTAAACATTTTGTTACAGTGTCATGCAGACTTGGGTCCACTTGTATTGGAAATACTTTAACCATTCAGCTGCCACTAAAATCGCTAGGCGCACCTGCAGGTTGCTGAGAACCTTCAGAGAACCTTAAGCTAACCAAAATGTGCATCACATGAATGAAGAACCTTTTTTTTTTTCTTTTTTTCTTTTAGTCTTTTCCGTAATCTGCAGGAATTTTACTGGTGTCTCAAATGATTAAAATAAGTATTTCAAATAATTATTTGACCCAGGTCTAATTTCATGTCTTTGAAACAATCAGCCGGATTTATATGGCAAATATTTTCATTATTGAAATGTTAAAGTGGGCCATGGACTTGAATTCCTGTCCACAAGATTCAAATTTACTTTATCATTCTTTGTCATAGTCGAACCACAAGAACGTAAAGAGTTGTGAGCTGTACTACACAGAACTGGGAGATGACCATAGATAGTGTGCTGAGCAGGCTTTGTTCCTGCCGTCAGACCGTGTGGAATTCTGGGATATCGGGGGAGGATATGTGCTTGAGAGATCAGGGCCTGGACGGTGCATACCCTTGCTTCTCTCACTGAAAAAGGTGTGTGGATGTTGATACGTGGAAGGTATCTGGAGGAAATTGTGCCTCCCTTTGAAGGCTTTAAAACTGTCTGCATTTGGGGGCTTACGGTCTTGCCATCTCCCAGTCTCTGTAGTCAACCAGGGAAGATGTAGAGTTGTTGTTTCTAAATTTCTCTGAAGGTAAATGACTTGCATGTATGTGTACGTATGTGCTGGATGCCAAAAACTATTTTTTGGGCGGTGTGTTGGGAGTGGGGGGTATATGGCGGCTGAACTTCAAAGACTGCCCCATGGGAGCTGTATAGCTGTGTTCTTGGGGTTTCTGCAGGACCAGAATCACACTCACCTTTCACATAGGAGCTGTGCTGTGAATGTGCCATTCCTTGTGTATTTGTGTTTTTGTTTGAATACTTCTGCATTGTGTCCATTTTTCCTTCATTTCCTACAAGCCTGTGGTCCGTCTGTCTGTCTTTGAGCAGACGTGTAATCTTGCAGGTTGACACACGCACACGCGTGTGCGTACACGCGACATGCTTGGGCTTCAGAACATGGGGAAGGTGGTTAGCACGCTCATATTTTGCAGGCCCCTGTCTGAGGTAACTGTGCCGACCACACCGTCTGCCTGTCGGGGTGTGTGTTCCACTGTGCACTGGAGGACTGCCCTCCCTCCGATATGCCCCCAGGGCTGCTTTGCACTTCCATGCCTTCGGCGAAAAGCCCCTGCACTGGGGTGGGTTTGCCTTTAATGCCCTCTGACGTGCATAATTGCCCTCAGTGATCACTTTATTAGGTAGACCTGTACACCAGCTCATCAATGCAAATATCCAGTCGGCCTATCGTGTGGCAGCGACTTCATGCGTAGGAGCATGCACGTGGTCAAGAAGTTCAGTTGTTGGTCAGACCAAACGTCAGAAAGGTGAAGAGATATGATCCAGGCCAGTTTGTCTGTGGAAAGATCGTTGGTGGTTTGAATATCTCAGAAACTGCTGGTCTCCTGGGACATCAGTCTGGAATTTACTGATAATGGTGCGAAAACAAAGGAGCATCCAGTGAGCAGCAGTTCTGTGGGCCCAAACGCCTTGTTAATGAGAAAGGCCAGAGGGGAATGGCCAAACTGGTTCAAGCTGACAGGAAAGTGATAGTACAGGGGTCATTGTGGTCTGAAGACTGCTGGTCTTCCACCCTCCCTTTACCTGGGCGTCAGGTGTGACCACCCTCCCTTTACCTGGGAGTCAGGTGTGTTCACCCTCCCTTTACCTGGGAGTCAGGTGTGTTCACCCTCCCTTTACCTGGGAGTCAGGTGTGACCACCCTCCCTTTACCTGGGAGTCAGGTGTGACCACCCTCCCTTTACCTGGGAGTCAGGTGTGACCACCCTCCCTTTACCTGGGAGTCAGGTGTGACCACCCTCCCTTTACCTGGGAGTCAGGTGTGACCACCCTCCCTTTACCTGGGAGTCAGGTGTGAAGGCAGTCTGGCCAATCGGTAGCACTAATTGTTCAGCTAATTACCTGGGAGAAAAGAAAACCAGGGCTGGATTTGGATTTGAGGCCCAGATTTGATGACGGCTGTGATAACTCAAATAACCACACATTACAGCAGTGGTATGCAGAAGAGCATCTCTGAACACACAACACATTGAACCTTGAAGTGGATGGGCTAATGCAGCAGAAATAAATTAAAATTAATAAATTAAATTTAAAAAGTCTAAATGCCTAATAAAGTGGTCACTGAGTATAGTTTTTCATACATTCCATTTATACATCGCCATGACTTTAATCACTTTTTGAAATACTACAGATTTTTTTGTTTATCTGATTCTATATGATATATTTATTGTAATGTGTGATTTTACTTGCGAAATGTTATTTTTATTACCATGATTGTTTTGTTTTAAATGAATGGGGAAGGCCGATCCGATGGCGCCGGTCGTTCGAGGAAACCCTCTGAGCTGCCGTCCTTGAGCCGCAGTCCGTAGAGGTCTGGCTCCCCTGCTCCACTACAGCACTGATCCCAGACCAGTGACAAAGCCGAGAGGAGTCTTCGCCACACATCAGACTCGCTGCGAATCACTGATCTGGGGGTCAGTGTCGAAGGAGAGGCTGCTACTAAACTGCATTCAAACCTGGAATAGGCTGCCATTTTCTTTTTTTTTAATATATGTATACAATTCTGTGACGTGCCATACTGGGTCTTGCGGTTAAGTGTCTGAAGAGTTTAGCCAAATTTGTTTTTAACTTTATGAGGCCCAAGCCTCCACCAAATTAAGAACTTTGCCAATGGAAAAATTGGAAGGAGTCTTAAGATATCATAATGTACCTTTTATGTATTTCTTTTAACAGGAATGCAGGAATACAATTTGTGCAATGTCTCTGTATTGAATTGCCTTTATGGTGCATTTGTGCGATTAGACACCGTGTAAGATGGAGCCTTTTTGGACCTTTTGTGACTGCTTTAAAATGGCTGGGCTGCGATTACCAGCAATGTCACGTTTTGAGTCGCCTTGTTCACACATTTCTTGTTTGCTTATGATCGGTTCACCTTTGTTTTTCTCCGATTAAGAGCAGAATATTGAGTTGTGATTTATTTGTGTTTGAAATGAGAAGTGGGAAGCCTCATAGAGGCGGTGTATGACACAACTGGAGTCTATTCCATATTCATTGAGGAAATAAATTTTGGGGTTCTTAAATGTACGCGAGTTGAACATTTTCTGAATTCACTGAACTGAAATGGAATCGACTGCAAGCCTTTTAGAAAGACTCCATTTTGAATGCGGTTTCGGGGGCAGCCTTGTCCCGATTCGGGCCCCCTCCAAAGCGAATGTCTCCACCTCTCCCGTGGGCGGTGCCATGAGATCAGAACATATATCCACAACCAAAAACATCTTTCCATTTGTTTTTCTTTTAGTCTATTTACCTGCTAAAGAATTGGCTCCAGGTGTTGCTTTGGGGTTTGGCGAGTCAGTAGTGTCAGAAGTGTGCCCCTGTAAATGTTTCCTTTATGTTTACAAGCTTCGTCCAATCAGAGACTGCCGTCCCTGTGCTTGGGCCAATGGCGGCCGCGTCGCTGGGCTGAAACGGGGTCATGTGACCTGGTTTTCAGGCGGTCGAATGCAGGGATGGGAGCTGCCTGTGATTATGAAAATACAAACAAACCTTTAATCGACATCTGAGATGCTGTCTTCACGGCTTGTATTTCTCAGATTCTCATGTTTGCCTGACTTATAAAAAGAAAAAAAAATGAAAAAGATGTGATAATATTGTTCACGTGTGATAACATTTTCTAATGCAATGTTTTTCCAGAAATCTTTTCTAAAAAAAATAAATAAATAAGTGAAGAAAAAAAGGAAAACGTCCCAAAAATCGGAAGTGAAAAAGTCTCTGCTCTGAACAGGGAGATGCTGGGCATTCCTGAGTGCAGTGCCGTGCTCTGAAGACCGCCACAAGGTGGCGCTGCGGTCACGGAGGCCCCCTCAGTACACTCCCGCAGCCTCAGAACTCTAAACCTCCTCTCTGAATGTACCTCTATGCCCAATCAATCAGAAAAAACCTTTCTGTAATAAAAACAAAACCGTGAAATTATGCCCTGTCTGTGATTTCTGTCCTGATGTCCTTATTTCTGTGTGTGTGTGTGTGTGTGTCTGTAAGCCTGTCTGTGCATGTTGAAGTGATGAATATGATTACTTGGTCGCATGACCTCCTGCTGTGCTGTTGGCCAGACTTTGGCTGTTACAGTCTTTGCATAACTGCATAGGCAGAGCCAGCTAGCCTTACAACGTGTCAGAGGGGGAAGCGAGGCTGTGTCTTCAGTTCTTTCCCTGAAAACTGCTTGTGCCTACGTGTTTATTTGCGTATCACCACTGCTGTGCGTGTGTGTGTGTGTGTTTGTGTGTGAGAGGGTGATTGGTGTGTGCGTGTGTGTGTGAGGGTTATTGGTGTGTGTCTATGTATGGGAGGGTGATTGGTGTGCGTGTGTATATATATATTAGAGGGTGTTTGGTGTGTGTATGTATGAGAGGGTGCTTGATGTGTGTGTGTATGTATGGGAGGGTGGTTGGTGTGTGTGTGTGTATGGGAGGGTGATTGGTGTGTGTGTGTGTGTGTGTGAGAGAGGGTGATTGGTGTGTGTGTGTGTGTGTGTGTATGGGAGGGTGATTGTTGTGTGTGTGTGTGTGTGTATGGGAGGGTGATTGTTGTGTGTGTGTGTGTGTGTATGGGAGGGTGATTGGTGTGTGTGTGTATAAGAGTGCATGCAGTAAGGGCAGCGGTGAGAATAGTGCTTAGTTCACAGTTGTTGCGGTGTGCTCTAGTCATGTCTGAGGCAGCCGTGTCAGTTTGAGCGCACGCGGAGTTCACGCGGCGTTACCGTGCCGACCGCTGGAGCAGCCTGGGCGACAGGCAGCCCAGCGACGAGGGCGGGGCCTGCAAAGTGAGCCGGGAGAGAGGGAGTTGGCAGCGTGTCAGGAGGCTGATCCTCCCCCCTCTCTCTCTCTCTCTCTCCCTCTCTCTCTCCCTGCACAGAGCGCAGTACTGACGCACTGCCTCAGCCAGAGGAGAGAGAGAGAGAGGGAGAGAGGGAGGATGGAGGGGACCCTGCTCTGGTTTAAGAGTTTAGGCCGCCTGTTCCAGCCCTGCGTTAGCGCCGGCATCCTGACACGGGACGGGGTCTGCCCGGCGCGCCCCTCCGTCTGCGTGTGAGGGGGAAAGTCCAGTCCAGCCCCCGCCGGGTGTTTTTGGCCCACTGCGCCTCTCTCTGCTCTGCGGATCGGGGTGGCCGGTGTGTGTTTTTGGATGCTCTGCCAGGGGCTGAAGGTGACTCTGTTGTAGAGGCCGGGGGGGGCGGGGAGGGGGGGAGCGGCAGCGCAGGCTGGTTTCCGGAGCCGCGAGGTGCAGTGCGAACTTTCCTCCCCTCCGCCGAGGTCCCGCTGGAGGATGTGAGGGCCCCGCAGGCCCCTGATGAGCGCGGGGCCCCCGGCTCGGCCGCAGGACGTGGGCTCGGCCCCGCCGGGCGGAGACGACACGCAGCCGTCCCACAGAGAGATGGAGAGCTACTACAGCCTGCTGCAGGCTGGCTCTCAGCTGGAGAGCACTCTACAGAGTGAGTACTGTGTGTACCTGTGTGAGCACACGCATACATACACACACACACACACACACACACACACACACACTCATACTGCTGCAGGCTGGCTCTCAGCTGGAGAGCACTCTACAGAGTGAGTACTGTGTGTACCTGTGTGAGCACATACACATACATACACACACTCACACACACACACACACACACACTCATACTGCTGCAGGCTGGCTCTCAGCTGGAGAGCACTCTACAGAGTGAGTACTGACTGTGTACCTGTGTGAGCACATACACACACACACACACACACACACACACTCTCATACTGCTGCAGGCTGGCTCTCAGCTGGAGAGCACTCTACAGAGTGAGTACTGACTGTGTACCTGTGTGAGCACATACACACACATACATAGAGACCCCAATCATCTGCTGATATACACAGACACACACACGCATACACATGCGCACACACACTCACACACTCAAACACATACACATACACACACACACACACACACGCGCACCAGTCATCTCCTCGTATACACAGACATACGCATTGATCTCCCTCATATATGTACTATATACACACACATTTCAAACTTTCACTCACTCACACACACACTCACACACACGCACCCACAACCTGATCTGCCTCTCCCTGTCGGCATATCTGACTTCCTCTCACACACACACACACACACCCATCTCAATCTTTCACGCTCACAAACGTATACACAAATCTCTCTTTCTCTCCCACACTCACACATACGGATAAACACAGACCTTTGCACTCAAAGCTCACTCGAGACATCGCTAACCCCACGTGCCCACAGCTACAGTAACACGCACAAGCTGGGCAGATCAGTCCTGCTCTGTGTTTTAGGACAGCTCAATGCTGTGACACTGCTATGGCATGTTTACGCGACCTGCGCTTTGGCTGTGTGGCTAAAAGTTATTTCTACTGTCCAAGTAAGAATATACAGCTGCTTAGCATAACATCAGTTTTCAGGAATGTGTCTAACATTAACTGTTAACACTGTTTGGACAGGGAAGGTATATCAGTATAAGTCAACAGTGCCATCTCCCCCTCCCTCTCCCCTCCCGTGTGTGTTTTTTACACTTGTGTCAATACTGCTCTGCCAGCCAAAGCTTGTGTCAGCCATTCGGACGGGACTTCTGTCGAGTAAATTCTGCTCTGTACCCGACCGGCAGACGTGTTATTTGTCAGACGGGACGGGGCTTGTTTTGAGGTGGCTGTGCACCCTCGCCCCTCCGGTTGCCTAAACCCGCTCCGTACCGCAATGCCAGGGAATTGCGGCAGGTTTTGAAAAGCTTGACGGGGCACTTTTGGTGGTGGCTCCTGTTGTTGTTGATGACTGAACCGACCGATCGGCCACCTCTGTCCTTAAATGGCTGCCCCTGTTTGTCTCTTTGTTTATAAAAAGGTAACAAGGACACTGGAGAAACGGCCGCGCTCTGTTCTATTTTTACCCGCTGCCGCTGTGTGTGTGTGTGTGTGTGTGTGTGCGTGTGTGTGTGAGTGTGTGAGTGTGTGAGTGTGTGAGTGTGTGAGTGTGTGAGTGTGTGTGAGTGTGTGAGTGTGTGTCTGTGTGTGAGTGTGTGTGTCTGTGTGTGTCTGTGTGTGTGTGTATGTGTGTGTGTGTGTGTGTGTGTGTGTGTGTGTGTGTGTGTGTGTGTGTGTGTGTGCGTTCAGGGTAAAGAAATGTAACGTGATCCAGTCGCTCTTCCTGGGCCCGGCCCACATTGAGCTGGCCCTGGGGGGCGGGGGAGGGGCAGGGGGGGTGAGGGAGGGGGGGTTGTGATCTAATGTTATCCACTATGCACGAATGTGTCCAACCCTCTCCAAACACGTCCAGCACAGCCTAGATAACTGTCGTTGTGTCTGCCAGCACACTGGAGTCACTAAAGTCAGTTTGAAAAGGCAAGCCCCTATTCAGACAGGCCCGAGGCTTTTTTGATTGGTTGAACTTTGACCTTCGACCTTCTCCGTCCTCATGACCCCTGTGAGGTCAGGTTCTTTGCTTCCTCCAGCTTGCGCTCACTCGTGGGTTCCTGTCTCTGGTACTTTGCTCTTGTGCTTTTGATACAATCCAAATCTCACTGAAATAGTGTGCCGGCATTGGCCCTGAACTGAAGCAAACAAGAGTCTCTTTTTCTCCTCCGTACGTGGGCAGAGGTGGCATCCTTTAGTGGATTCACATTTCGTGAGCTGGGCCAAAGGCGCATCATTTGACTGGTAGACTGATGCAAATCTGACGCAAATGAGAGGCTCTTGTGGTGGAGGGTAATGTGCCTGTGATCGACACAGACTAAGCCAGGTGAATAGTTTAGGAAAGATGAGAGTGTATGTGCCCTTTGTAGTGTGGCTCATATGACCTGCCATCAGGCACCACGTCAGGCCACAGCCCTGTGGGTCTGCCCTGGACACTGTGTGGAAGAGTCGCTGGAGACTGTACAGCAATGCCAGAGTACAGGGGTACACACACACGCACACACGCGCGCGCACACACACACACACACACACACACACACACACACACACATATGCCCACACATCTTTTTCTCAGTACCTGGCTGGAAAGTCTGCAGTTTAGTGAATTTGTGTTTTGATATAATGGCTTGGGTGGTCACCTAAGGACAGGCAGCTCAATGGTTTTAAACCGTATAACAAACTGCAAGTACTGTAGCTATGCTATCACCTCCTTTGATGACCACTACGCTGAGGTGAATCAATTTCTGCAGCTGCAAACGGTTAAATGCAGAATTCATTTTCCTTTTACAAAGCCTAGAATGCTAATCCGCTTTAGCTCTACAATCCTTGCTTGGCAAAATGCCTGTTAGCTATGTTCTCCAAACTGGCTGAGCTGAAACTCTACCAATGAGTGTGTGTGTGTGTCTATGTGGGGACATATGGACTTGAATGCGTACTAGCCACCTCAGTGAGGCATGGCAGCCATTTTGCATCACAGACACCTCAGCTGAGGTGCGGAGGGAGGGAGCTAAGCCAAACAAATCACTTAATAATGCAAGCCAATGTTGCAAAACTCTGCTAGTGTATGAGAAGCTTCCTTCTTCTAACCCGACTTTATATTACTGTTGTGTGCTTTAGCATACCAGTCTCAGTAATGAAAGAGAGCAGTTGATTGGGCGGCATGTTTGTCTGGTAAAGGCCCGAAAATGAAGCCATTATTTCCCCCTGGAAGGGGAGCCTGTTAATTGAAACTGAAGCGAAAGGGCAGAGCAGGGTTACACAGCATGGATATTGGCTCATTGTAATGTCACACACACACACGCCTGTGTTTACGTCTAAAGGAAGCTCGCCCACATTGTTTAAAGGAGGTGTTTCAGGGAGTTGTTTGGCTTGCGTATGAGCATGACTGATGACAGGGGCAGGACAAAAGGTCAAACAGAGGCCAGCTGCCAATTGCAAACATTTATTTTAAAACATTTACAGGCTTACAGCAACATATTGTAGTTCTCTGTCATTGTGACGCAGGGTCACAGACGGGTGTGAGATCATCCCCACTAGCTGTTAGAAAGTCCTAATTTTACTTTTAAGGGCCTTGTTGACAGGGGTACTTCATTGTTGGCTAGAAAGTCATTGGGCAGTCACTTGCCAGAGGCATCCAGTTCAGATCAAGAAGGATGAAAGATCTAGTACTAAGGGCAAAACCATTGCTGGGAAATCAAGTTCAAGTTCAAATGTATTGTTTATTCTTATGGCATGGTATGCTGCCAAATGATCCAAGGAAACCATAAAAGTAGAAAATGTGTGTGTCTGTGTGTGTGTGTGTGTGTGTGTGTGTGTGTGTGTGTGTGTCCATGTGCACATGCATGCATGTATGTGTGTGTATTAGTGTTGTGTCTGTTGAGAAATGAGAGCTGTATACTGAAGAAATTCAATGGGGGGGAGGGGGAGATCACTTGACACAACAATCAGTCCCACACCCTCGAACCTGATACCCTGGAACAGCAGCCTGTCATCGTGTTACACCAATGAGACGGGCCGGAATCTCTCCGGCCCCCGGCCCAAGGCGGAGACAGTTCGCCTCATGAAATATTCAGCCCGGCTCCGTGCGGCTCCGTGCGGCTCCGTGCGGCTCCGTGCGGCTCATAAGCCACGCAGTGACGGGTGACACCGCCGCAGGCCCTGAAAGTGAACTCCCGCCTTCACGCTCCACTGTAATTCACGCACGTTTGAGCTCATATTTATTTTTAATGTCTTGTGTACATTATTAAGGAGGCATTGAGCTCTCGCCGATGGCGTGAGACTCCTTACCCCCACAACTTCACTTCCCAGGGACCTCAGCCCGAACTCTGAGAACTCTGAGTGCGTTCCACGGTCACTAGGCTCAGAGAAATGCACTCCGTTTAGACTGAGACTGACATTACGATGTCAAATGATGTCTTCCTCAGAGTCAAAAACAGAGCACCTCTTTTCTATAGCTGGCTTTTGGGCGCGTTGGGTATTCCCCTTTCTGTTCTCGAACACTGCACGTAAGTTACATGGTTAAAAGGACTGTCTGGTCAGTGTGAAAATCTGCTGCGTGTACACAACAGCATGTAAGTCAGTGGTTCGATCCCCGGTGTAGCCGCGATAAGATCCGCCCAGCCGTTGGGCCCTTGAGCAAGGCCCTTAACCCCGCATTGCTCCAGGGGAGGATTGTCTCCTGCTTAGTCTAATCAACTGTAAGTCGCTTTGGATAAGAGTGTCTGCCAAATGACATGTAATGTAATGTAATGACATGTAATTTAATGTAATGTTCAGGCGTAGATGAAGAGGCATGTGATCGATGGGCTGGTCTTTGAGGCCCGTGTGTTCTGGGGTTGTCGGGGCACGGTGCTGTCTTTGTCACCAGACAATGAAAGGCTGCCAGAGGAGCGAGACATGACCTATTGCAGTGTCTGTCACCGCTGTGGCCATTACGTCAGTGGAACTGCTGCAAGTAAACAGAAAATAATGGGCTTTTCTCGCTGCGTGGCCTGACCTGCCCACTGATTTACTCTGTGTTCATGTGCTGGGCTACTCCTGCGGGAACCGTGTTTGTCCGTTGCATGTCAGAATTGTTTGTGTAATTCACTGTGTTGTCAGGCTATCTTCTAGATAATTACAAAGGAATTATCAACAACTATAATTTGAGTTTATTTTAATGTTTATTATTAAATTTAATGTCCCAGGTGGCTCGGCCTGATCACATGGGACTGGTGGCGTCCATTTGTTTCATGTGATGTCACTTCCTGTATTTTCCACCTTATGCGGTCCTATAATAAGTTGTTGTCCGTTTATCTTGACTTATAGGACTTATACTTATATGACTTACATGCTAAGGCTAGAAGATCCTGCATTGGCAGGTGACAATATGTTTACAAGAGACTGCGCCAAGTCCCACAGCTAGAGGGCACTGTTCGTCATTCTTCTAACAAGCTTGCTCTGTGGTTGAGGGAGGGGGAGCAGAGCAGGTTATTGATTGGCTATTTTGAAACATCTGACTCACCCTATTAGCCATACACTTTTTTCCATCTACTTTCAGTCGTAGAAAACACAGCAAAATGACCGTTACCAGGACTGACACTTTTAAACAAGGAAACCGTGTGCCGTCTCTGCTGTGCTGTGATATATTAATGCTGAGTTGAAGGCGGATAAACGGCTCAGTGGCTCTGTGGATGAAACGTGGGATCACATGTCGGGAGCAGGTTTCTTCCTTGGCCAGGACATGACTGAGAGTGGCTTTGTCATAGTCAGACACCCTGCAGGGTGATATGGGGGACTGCCAGCAACGGGCCAAAATACACCTTCAAGTATCTTTTTACAAAACGCACAATGCCTATTATAAAGTAGCCTATATAAACTACAATCACAATTGTGGAGAATCACATTTCTTTACAGGTGGCAAAAAGGTATTAAGTAAGTAATACTTCATTTAACCAATGGTTACAAAGTACTCGCAATAAAATAGTAAAAAACACAAAACATCGACAAACAGGATAAAACAGAAATCATGAGAGAGACTATTTCAAAGTGTAAACTACATACTAAATGGCTAGAAAATCCATGTTGCGTATGAAACACAACGTGCCAGCTTGTCTCTGGTGACTGAGCTAGTTGAGCTCTGCGTTTTTAATGGCCCAGGAGGATTGTGGGTCAAGAGGCTCGTGGTCTGGGGACTGGTCTGGCTCGGGATGAGAGAGGAGGGGAATCGGGGCTGTGGATGGAAAAGCGTGGGAAAGCGACCCTGATCCCACGCCCTCTGCTGGCCAGCGGCCACACTGCACCCCAGGGTTTCTGACCCCTGGACTAAACGGAGCTCTTGCATGTTGGTCATTGAACCTCAGGGGGCAGTGTGCATTCGTGTGTGTGTGAGAGAGAGCTGTTTATTGCAAGAAATTCTATGACAAGGGCAGATCACTTGACACAACAATCCTGTTTTTACTGTGGATCCCGTTTTAGACAGCGGTTTCATGAGAGGGCTGTGATGCAAACGGCCGGGAGTTTGTCGTTTTAAGGTGCAATCACAGGAGCTCCTCCTTTATTCGTCGAGAAACTACATTAGCGATGCATTAGACTTAAGTCTCTCAATTGGCCAGCTTGTTGTGTTCTGTCAGTGCTCACTGTATTGCAACCCTTGAAGAGAGGCACTGGCTGCTGTAGTTATGTTCTTAAGAACAGACCAGTGTTTGAGAATGGAAACGGCAAAGCTTGTGATTTCGCCTGCTGTGAATTTCACCAAATTTCACAGGCTTTCTGATGTAAGGGTATAATCTACCCCCTGCAGCTGGTAGAACTGAATATGAAATATTTTTTGTATTTAAATGGTAAATGGTTAGCATTTATATAGCACCTTATATACACACACTCACACACCAACAGTGATTGGCTGCCATGCAAGGCACCGACCAGCTCGTCAGGAGCATTTAGGGGTTAGGTGTCTTGCTCAGGGACACTTCGACACAGCCCGGGCAGGGATCGAACCGGCAACCCTCCACCTGCCAGACGACTGCTCTTACTGCCTGAGCCATGTCGCCCCTTATTTAATTTTGTTAAATCCTTTTAAGCATTTAAAAACCACAGTCTCTTCCTGTCCTTCAGGTCTGTTTTATCCGTTGTGAAGGTTGAAGTGTGAAGTGAAGTGAAGGACCATGCTAATCTTCCCCCCCCCCTCCTTTCCCTCCCCAGGGGTGACCGTCCCTATCAGTGTTAAGGAGGTAGGGGGCTACATCGAGAGGCAGGTGGCCTTCCTGTCAGGTAAGAGCCGTTTAACCTCCATTCTGAGGACATTCTGTTCTGGTGGGCCAAATTAGGGTTGAAATAAAAACCTATACCGGCCGTTAGCTCTCCAGGAGCAGGGTCGGGGAGCCCTGGTTTAAGGCCATCTGGAGGACATGTTCGGGTGTACAGATATATAAACGTGGTTTCCCCCACCTCCCTGAAATGACTCTCCTCTCTGCTCCTCTCAGAGCATTCCTGTGCATGACAAATTCTGCAGAGCAGACGATATCTTAATCTGTCTTCCCCTGGACACGAGAGAGCCTGAGGCTGTGTCTGTAGGGATCGATACCAGCCCTGTTCACGCACGGCTGCAGATGGGTAATATAACATTATGGAGGGAGCAGATTCAGCCCAGCAATGCTCACCGTGTCCCACCACTACAGTGTACCTACTGCTCAGTTTACCTAAAGGCTAGATAGTATCTAGCGCCGTATCAAGCCTGGTTTTGGAAACCCCCCCTACTTTATGGCCTGCCAAGCTGTTATACACGGCGACCACAGTGTGGAAAAATGCATCCTAATGTCTGCACAGATTTTATCCTTTGCTAATTTCTCATTCTGCAAACAGAACTCAACCTGAGGAATCTCCTGTAGCTCATTTAGTTAACCCTGTTCATGAATTTAAAAAGTTTAATCAAATCGCCCCTAAATCCCTTTGTGCTAAGCTCTTTACCTGCCTCCAGAGACTGCAGTTTTGGTAGGCATTTATAGAGCGCCTTTATCCAAAGCGCTGTACAATTGATGCTTCTCATTCACCCATTCATACACACACTCACACACCGACGGCGATTGGCTGCCATGCAAGGCGCCGACCAGACACTTTGACACAGCCCGGGCAGGGGATCGAACCGGCAACCCTCCGACTGCCAGACGACTGCTCTTACTGCCTGAGCCATGTCGCCCAATTTAATACCCAAGTTTTCTCGCGTGCTTAACTCTGTGAGCCTGTGCAGGACACATGCGGTGTTCCCTCTCTACCTCTCCCCCTACGGAGAGTCTGATGTACATACCACCACCTGGCTAATAATATTGAAATAATAATGATAAAATCATATTTTACAAAGGAATGGTTTCTATACTGTACAGGCTGGGTCAATGTGTTATCTTACACGGAGTATTCCAGTGCAGACAGAATTACTTTATTTTCGATCATGAGGAAAGTGTATTTCTGAGATGAAACACAACCTTGTTTTTCCTTTTTTGTTACTGTCAGTGCTGATGGTAAAGTTTGTTCAATAAAGTTCTTACATTCTAAATGATCTTGCTCTTCCTGTTATTAAATATCACTCTCCTGTCTTTATGTCAGTCATGTGCGATCTGTTACCATAACCAAAAATTGAATAATGTGGTAATAGATTATTCCAAATAATTTATTTATTTCTTTTTTTGCCAGGGGGCCGGGGGGAGGAGTCTAGCGTGGTCATCACGCTCCCAGAGTGCTCCGATTTCAGCGACATTCCCGAAGAGGCTTTAGCTAAGGTCCTTACGTACCTCACTCTGATTCCACGGTACGTTCCACAACCTTACCGTTATCACACTTTCCACTCTTAATAATAACACACGCTTCTGTCTACTCCCTCCCTCTCCAACCTACTCATTCTCTTTCATTCACTGACTCTCTCTCTCTCTCCCTCTCTCTCTATCTCTCTGTCTCAGACCTACTCATTCTCATTCATTCACTGACTCTCTCTCTCTCTCTCTCAGACCTACTCATTCTCTTTCATTCACTGACTCTCTCTCTCTCTCCCTCTCTCTCAGACCTACTCATTCTCTTTCATTCACTGACTCTCTCTCTCTCTCTCTCTCTCTCTCTCTCTGTCTCAGACCTACTCATTCTCATTCATTCACTGACTCTCTCTCTCTCTCTCTCTCTCTCTCTCTCTCAGACCTACTCATTCTCTTTCATTCTCTGCATTGCAGTATATCCCTTATGTACGTTATTTATTCTGAACACATAAATTGTTCCGAGCTTGATTACTCTGTTTCCCCAAACTCAAATCCCCAACAGTATTCCAGAACTGTTCCTGTGTTATATTACCATAGTACTGGTCGTGCATAAATAGAATTGCTATGTATATGGTGTGATACGACTGCTGTTAAATCAGGTGGGAATAACACATTAACTCAAACATGCTTAACTAATAATGCTGCATTACTCTGCTCAGAACATGGCAGCCCGGTGTTAAGTTCATCGTCATTCTCGACCGGAGACTGGACACGTGGGCCTCCATTAAAACAGCGCTGGCGAGAATTGCGGTGAGGATTCACGCGATTTCACTGTATTTCACGCATGGTTTCATGTCCAAAGAACGAACAGTCTTGCGCATTTACTGTTCTTTTTTATTTGCATTGACTTTGCTAAATTTTTGCAGGGCTTGCTTATGTTAAAATGAGATAATGCTTTTCTGTAAATTCTTTATTCCTACAATAGTTTTTGCGAACTTTTCTCAATCTTGCCCCACACTGGAGACCTGTCTCGTTACTGTCCATGGTCCTGAAAGTGACAACCCCTCGCTGCGTCGTTCGTTTCAGCCATTTCATATGAAAACATACCCCTCTCAGAATGCTTTACAGTTTGAGCATAAGCAATGTATAGCTAAGTACATGTAACCGTGCTTGACATGGATTCACTACGTAACAAGTAGCCTAGACTGCTCGGGGAGCTGGTGACGTCACTGACGTGATGATTAGCCTACTTTATGGACTGGACTATTATTCACAAAACGTGATGCACTAAATAAACGAACGTATCCACACACGTGTCCAATAGTTTTCCTTTTTATTATAAAACGAACCGTCTCTGAAATTTTAGTAATTAGTCAATTGTGTACTACTGTCACAGGTAAAAAGTTAACATGGGATTTTTCTCAAAGCTCAGCATTGCAGGTGCGCTATAGCCTAGTTCCCTCTGTGTATGTAGTCCGAGAGAACACGAGCACACGCATTTGGCGAATAAGAGCAGTTAGCGGTCGCTGGAAAATAGTATATTGTCATTTTCATGACGCTCAATTCCGGTTTGTAAATCGTGATAATTCTTTGGGCGGACGAAAAGAGTCTAGCGCGGGAGCCGTGTTGCAGATGGCGCTACCAGCCATGGGCGCAGCATCATCGACGCTGCGCCCAGTCTTGTAGCCGACGGAGGAAACAGGGTGGCACAGGCAGGTGAAGGCAGAATGGGGTAGGCGAAAACGAAAACGGGAAATACATCCTAATAGGGAAGACAAAGACGATGTCAGACGCTATTTCGCCGCGAGGAATTCCCAGGAAGCAGAGGAGGACGGTAAGGTGCTTTGAGATTATTTAAGTGCACAAGAGTTGCCCGTAAGTTGAGACAGGCTGGGAAATGCGGCATAGCTAGAAAGCCGGTAGCACACGCTTGCATATTACTGCAGATCTGAAAGCATCCCGCTTAGTCATGCAATTCCGCTAGGTTGATGTATTCTAGTTGGATAGCATTTTTATCAATCCGGGTTGGAACAAAACGGAATATGCAGTGCCAAAGGTAATCGACTGTAGAACAAGCTAGGACAAATCAATGTCACATTCGTCAAAAACTGTTTGACGGGGACACGTAGCCTACCTAAATAAACCTTTATCAAATGTAACGGTTCTGTATCCAAAAGTAAGCAGTTTGGCAACTGCCAAAACGATGGCACTGGTACAGCTATATTTCAACCGTTCATTATTGCACACAGGGCCATAAATCATGTTAGTTAGGATATAGGTACGAAGTATTTTAGTGAATTCTTAATTGAAACGGATTTGACTGCTTGAGTCGAAATAATTGGTGATTTTGTATTGAAAAGAAATTGTGCCTCGTCTTATTGTATAGCTTAATATGGACCTCAAGCATAGAGATTGCTGTTGTAAGGAAGTTACTGTACATACAAATTTGGTCTTTTTTAGCGTTGGAATGAGTGAAACACCGCATTGGTTGAATTAAAATGCATTTGTGTTGCCTCGAAGATATGCCATGATAAGAGCACGTTACTGTATTGTGGCTGTGTGGTTTTCTCTCCACTGTAGTCTCATTTAGATTACTGTACAAAAACGTAGTGAATTCCAACCCACCCCACCTACTGTGTACTGCATTGCCTGTCTATGTGTACAGTAATGTACCGTATATGAGTTCACATAAAGCTTGCTGTGTGTACAGTATGAACAGTGTTTGTGTGTGAGGTGGATTAGCATCCTAGCTCTCATGCTAACTATAAGAATGGCCGTTCAGTCCCGTTCTGAAGCTTGTCTCAGGATGCGTTCTGTGCCGAAGGGAGATAATGGGTGAGGATGTGCATATATGTTCCTGTACAAACTCGGTATTGCTGCACACACACTGCTGTAGCTATGTGCTTGTCCAGACTGTCTGGTGCTGCAGGGGGGAGGTTATGTTAATGTATGCCAAGCAGACCGGTAATTTGGGGACCCCCTCTCTGTCAGGTGGGGGAGGTGATGTTAATGTATGCCAAGCAGACCGGTAATTTGGGGACCCCCTCTCTGTCTGGCAGGGAGGTGATTTTAATGTATCCCAAGCAGACCGGTAATTTGGGGTCCCCCCTCTGTCAGGGGGGCAGGTGATGTTAATGTATGCCAAGCAGACCAGTAATTTGGGGACCCCCTCTCTTTCAGGCGGGGAGGGGATGTTAATGTATCCCAAGCAGACCTGTAATTTGGGGACCCCCTCTCTGTCTGGCGGGGAGGTGATGTTAATGTATGCCAAGCAGACCGGTAATTTGGGGACCCCCTCTCTGTCAGGGGGGCAGGTGATGTTAATGTATGCCAAGCAGACCGGTAATTTGGGGACCCCCTCTCTGTCAGGGGGGGAGGTTATGTTAATGTATGCCAAGCAGACCCGTAATTTGGGGACCCCCTCTCTGTCAGGGGGGCAGGTGATGTTAATGTATGCCAAGCAGACCGGTAATTTGGGGACCCCCTCTCTGTCTGGCGGGGAGGTGATGTTAATGTATGCCAAGCAAGACCGGTAATTTGGGGACCCCCCTCTCTGTTCCCAGGCCTCCTTTCCTGGGACCCTGCACCTGGTCCTGGTGCTGCGGCCCACCAGCTTCTTCCAGAGAGCCGTCACCGACCTGGGCTTCCGGTTCAGCCAGGAGGACTTCATGCTGAAGATGCCCGTAATGAACGAATCCCTTAATGCAGGGGTGTCAGACTCCAGTCCTGGAGGGCCGCGGTGTCCGCTGGTTTTTGGTGTGTTTCAGCAGCACGAGAGATGCATTTCAAAGTCTTTCACTGGCTAAAGACTACACACACCTTGTTCTCAAGGCCTTAATTGGCTGCCGTTTGAAAGGAAACCACAAACATCGGCAGACACTGCGGCCCTCCAGGACTGGAATTTGACACCCCTGCCTTAATGAGTGCATACTGTGAGAATGATCATGTAGGGAAAATCTAATCTGGCCCTCAAATCCAAATCCGGCCCTGGTTTTCTCCTGGGAAATTAGCTGAACAGTTCATGTGAATACAGTCAGTAGCACTGACTGTATTCACATCTGACTCATTACATTACATTATTGGCATTTGGCAGACGCTCTTATCCAGAGCGATGTACAGTTGATTAGACTAAGCAGGAGATAATCCTCCCCTGGAGCAATACAGGGTTAAGGGCCTTGCTCAAGGGCCCAACGGCTGTGCGGATCTTATTGCAGCTATACCGGGATTAGAACCACTGACCTTGGGTGTCCCAGTCATTTACCTTGACCACTACGCTACAGGCCGCCCCAGGACTCCCAGGTAAAACCAGCAGGATTTTGGTTGCAGGCAGAAAGCCTTGTTAATGAGAGAGAGGTCCAAGGACAAGGGCCTGACTGGTCAAAGCTGACACAAATAACCACACATTACAACAGTGGTAAAAAAATAAGTCTAATAAATACCTAATAAAGTGCTCACTGAATTTATATTACACATTATATTTAAACAGATTTTGAATTTCCCTGCATACATTTAAATTCCTTTCCATATGGGTGTACAGAAGCATTGTAAAGGGCTTCGTAATGCTGCAGGTGTACAGCACGTTTGAGGGATGGCAGGTTTGACAGACGACGGTACTGTGTCTGCTTCACGCGTTGTGCTGTCTCCGCTCTCCCAGGTGGTCATGCTGAGCTCTGTCACAGACCTGCTGCGCTATATCGATGAGAACCAGCTCACCCCGGAGTTCGGCGGGACACTGGAGTACTGCCACAGCAGCTGGATCGTCCTGCGCACGGTGCGTAGCACTGCCGCTAGCACCGCCGCTAACACCGCCACTAGCACCGCCAGTAGCACCACCGCTAACACCAGCGCTAGCACCGCCAGTAGCACCACCGTTAACACCAGCGCTAGCACCACCAGTAGCACCACCACTAGCACCACCAGTAACACCACCGCTAACACCACCGCTAGCATCGCCAGTAGCACCGCCGCTAGCACCGCCAGTAGCACCACTGCTAGCACTGCCGCTAGCACCACCACTGTCTGATAGCATTGCCCATGCTAGAATGTACCGGTAGGCTTTACCCAGCGCTAGCCTTAACCATTACCATGAAATCAGATGACTAAATAGCTGAGCTTATGTTATCAGTCTATAGGCCAGTTTCACGGACACAGATTAAACCTTATCCTAGATAAATACAAATTTGAATGGAGGTGCAAAACTCAATTTAGAGTAGGGCTAAGCTTAGTCTGTGTCTGTGAAACTGGCCCGTAGACTGATAACATGAGCTTGTCTGTATGGTCATCGGATTCCACGGGCGCAGTTGTGGTTCATGTCGGGTAAAGCCAAAATCTGGCCCTCTCTCTCTCCTGTGCTCTGCTATCTTCTGTCCCTCTGTCTCCCCCTGCAGGCTATTGAGAGTTTTGCGGTGACGGTGAAGGAGATTGCCCAGATGCTGCAAGCCTTTGGCACAGAGCTGGCAGAGACGGATCTCCCTGAGGAGGGAAACGCCATCGAGTTCCTCCTCATGTCGCACACTGACAAGTACAGGAAACTGAAGGTCTATATTTATTATTATTATTATTATTATTATTATTATTATTATTATTATAGTAATGTTAATCAATGATCTAATACTGCGCAGCAATGTACTGTATCGTGTAATAGTGACATTATTGTAATAATAATGCAACATTATTAATATCACAATAAACACATGCTTGGTCTGTGTGATGGCAGCATGCCTAAATTAACCTTTGTTCTGTATAAGCTTGGCTTGGTAGTTTTGTTCACTTGAGTGATGTAACAGTGATGTCATTGCAGGATGACATCAGGACAGTGACGAGGGAGGCGCATCACTTGCTCTCAAACCTGGAGGCTTCTGGGATAGAAGAATATTCTGGAAAGCACTGGAATGTGAGCCAGGAATGGGAGACAGTGCAGAGGTAGATACTACAGAAACACACACACACACACACACACACACACGCATATATTAAATATGTGTTCAATTATGCATACATTTTCCAGATTCATGGTTACATTACAGTCACAGGTTGTTACCAGGTCATATTTGTGGAGCCTCTCCCCTGTGTGCCAGGTTACTGGGTCAGCTGCGGGACATGGAGATGGCCTTCGATGGCTTCTTCGAGAAGCATCACCTCAAACTGCAGCAGTACCTGCAGTTGCTAAGATACGAGTGCAGCTTCCACGAGGTACGGAGGTGTGAGACAACAGGCGTGGATGTAATTATACTGCAGCAGTGTCTCTGTGCTGGACGTGTGATCCTTTATGTAGCCGTAGCTACCATTGAGGACACCGAGGTCATGAACTCTGTATGTATTTTTACATGTCCATTTCCAAAGCCTATATTTCATTCCATTCTCTAGTAGGCGGGGGAGATAACAACAGATACGTAATTGTTTTGGATTCAAATACTTTTCTACGCTTTACTGAGCTTGTCTGGTGTCTCGGAACCTATACAATACTCTCAGAAAGTGCCAATCCCACCCTTAGATCCTCTTGGTTGGCTCAATTGCATCAGGCAAGATCAATCGAGCACAGAAAAGTATTCGAATCCGAAACAATTCCGTATTTGACGCAGGTCTGCTGTGTATATGTGATATTTGTGGGGAGGTTCTGGGTGAGTATTCTGACGCGTTGTTTCTGTGTTCAGATGGAGTCCACGCTGGAGAATCTGTCGGTCCAGGAGCAGGAGATGGCAGTGTCAGGGGACACGGTGGCACAGACTGAGCAGCTGATCAGAGAGATGGAGGATCTGGACAGCAGAGCACAGGTCAGTGGCCATATCCTCTGGGCCTCACACCGGCAGTAGAATATGCTGGGCCCTAGTTCGTCTCCTGTTCTGTAAATTATTGTGTGTTACCACTGTACTCTGTGTAATGGCATGGTATGTGCAAGTCTTAGTCTTAGGATGATTTTTTGGATTAGTCTTTTGTGGGCAGTTTTGCAGATACAGATCAAGCATAGTCCTAGACTAAGTTCAATTTTGATTGGAGATTGTTTATGCAAAACTCAATTTAGTCCGGGACTAGGCTTAAGCTGTGTCCGTGAAACCAGCCCTAGGATTCCTAAATCGAAGTCTTAAATCGCTATGATTTCCTGCACAATGTCGAAAGATAATATCCTGTTCCAAAAATGATTTACATCATAGTGAACAATCTTCAAGGAAAAAAAAATCTATAAAATACCATATTTGACAATGATCCATTATACTGTACATTATTTGCCACAGAGCCTGCTGGCCTTTACTCAGTACTTATTCAATCAATGAAAACAACTGATCACAGTTTCCTCACCTTAATTAATTTATTGAGTTTAAATATGTTGTGATTTTGAAGTAAAAAAAACTGTTCCCGTTATTCCATTATGAATTGGCATTAACTAATGTAGCGAACATGAATTGAGTTTAAAGCCAATTCATGTCACCTGATTGTAAATCGTATGTGATGATACTGTGTATTGTTCTTCATATGCTGTGGTATGTGTGGGAGTGTGGCCTGCTTAGCGTAATGTGGGTCCCGTTGGCAGGAGGAGATGGGGCGTGCCCAGATCATCATCCTGCACGGGCACCAGCTGGCGGGCAGCCACCACTACGCCATGGCTCTGATCCTGCAGCGCTGTAACCAGCTCCGTCACCACGGCGACACGCTGACCGCCGCCCTGAGGGCCAAACACAGCGCTCTGACCCACTCCAGAGACCTGCTGCTGCGCCTTGAACAGGCAATATTATACACACACACACACTCACACACACACACACACACCCACTCATACACACACACACCCACTCATACACACACACACACACACTCTCACACACACACTCACACACACTCACACACACACACACACACACTCTCACACTCTCACACTCTCACACACTCACACACACACTCTCACACTCTCACACTCTCACACACACACACTCACTCACTCACTCACACTCACACACTCTCACACAATCTCACACCATCTAGAACAGGCATTGTGCTGATATTATACACACACTCACACACTCACACACTGTCTGGAACAGGCACTGTGCTCCCTACAGATATTACACACACACACTCACTAACACACACTCTCACACGCACATGCTCACACACACACACACTCACACACACTCTCACACGTACACGCTCACACAGCCTGGAACAGGCACTGTGATGATATTATACACAGACACACACACCGTTTCGGAGACAGGTCATGTGACCAGTCTGTGTCCGTGTCTCTCAGACCCTGCGCTGGTGTGATGAGGGGGCCTACCTCTTAGCCAATCAGATGGTGGATAAGTTCCAGTCCAAGGAGGGGGCGCAGGTCGCGCTGCGGGACATTGAGCGCTTCCAGGAGAGCGTGGCTCCGCCCCTCAGCGTGGGCCCTGATGTTCTGGCCATGGAGTTTGAGTCCATCCTCACCCCTGAGCTACAGGTAAACTATCATATACCACAATTTCAGATACACTAACCAAGCCCTCAGCTACAGGTAAACTATCATATACCACCATTACAGATACACTAACCAAGCCCTCAGCTACAGGTAAACTATCATATACCACAATTACAGATAAACTACCCTCACCCCTGAGCTACAGGCAAACTAACCAAGCCCTCAGCTACAGGTAAACTATCATATACCACTAACCAAGCCCTCAGCTACAGGTAAACTATCACATATCACAATTACAGATACACTAACCAAGCCCTCAGCTACAGGTAAACTATCATATACCATGATTACATACACTAACCAAGCCCTCAGCTACAGGTAAACTATCATATACCATGATTACATACACTAACCAAGCCCTCAGCTACAGGTAAACTATCATATACCACTATTACAGATACACTAACCAAGCCCTCAGCTACAGGTAAACTATCATATACCACGATTACAGATACACTAGCCAAGCCCTCCACTACAGGTAAACTATCATTTACCACTATTACAGATAATTACAGATGCTCTGGCCCTCTCTTTAATTGCTCACTTGTGTGTTTACTCTCAGTGCAGTCTGAGTGCATGATTACCTTCCTCTGATGTCCATGTCACCCCGTCCGCCCCAGGCCCAGATCGGGTCGGCCCATGAGAAGCTCACTGCGGTCCAGGCCATGCTCCAGAACCGGCAGGCCTGCTTGCGGAAGCTGGCTGACAAGCTGGTCCGCCCCATCCAGCTGGTGGCCCCCCGGCCTGAGAACCCACCCCGCTCCAAGTCCCCGCTGTTCTCCCCAAAACACGGTGAGAGTTACACCCACACAGAGTCTTACGCTCAGCACATGTACACCACCATGCAGGACGCTCCGTATAGAAACAAGTACATTAAAAATAAGCTACCTCAGTAACAAATTAAATGTAACCCGTATATTTGGGTGGAGGATGTTCTCCAAGTCCCAGTCGAGGCGAAGGTGTAATGAACTGGGTCATTAATTATGAACATTTAATGAAAGTAACCAATAAGGCAGGAACAGCACCTTGCAAAGCACTATGCTGTCTAAAAACTAGCTGTACACCAAGGTATTTCCTAATTAATGTCCCTGGGGGAACACAAAAGGTGGGGGGGGGGGGGGACTAAAATATTTAATGAAACCTGGATACAATATAGACGTGAATGGAAATGCGTATACTTAATACTTCGACGTAAATAGTGTCAGTTACAGAAATGACAATTATTCAGATTAAAACAATACAAATATGGCTGATGCAAACAAAGGTTACATAAAGATAAACTCCCTCGAAAGATAAACGAGCTTTGGTGGTTATTCCACACACGATGTTTAGGCTCCCTGGTACCACTGTCTGTCACAAGCCCCAAAACCTCCACCGCCCCGCCCAGCAGCTTCCTGGGCCCATGTTATTGACCTGGCCTGGCAGGTTTGTGTTACATACGGATGCTGGGTCCTCTGACAGCAGCCTTTCTCTCTATGACACCAGAGCTCTCCTGGACAGGCCCCTGACCGGTGTCATAGTGCATGCTGTGTGCCAGATACCTCCCGCGGTGTGCCAGCTACCTCCCGCATTAATGAGCTCTCCATAGGGCTCAATGAGATAGCGTAGCATAGCTGACAATACCTTCACAGCATATTCAGATTTTCAATCAGAATTAACATTTCTATTCGCCACAAGGTATTAGGTGATTTTTGGTGTTGAATTTGTCTGTATGCCTGTGTATCTGGCTGTATGTTCGTGTCTGTACTCTGTGTGTGTTTGTTTGTTTTTTTGTTTGTGTGAGTGTGTGAGTGCAAGTGTATATACGCGTGTGTTTGTGTGTGTGAGAGAGAGGGAGAGGGAGAGGGAGAGAGGGCGCCTGCCTCTTTACATTTCTCTTGCTCTGTCTTTGAGAGTTATGGTTGGAATTTATATAGCGCCTTTATCCAAAGCGCTGTACAATTGATGCTTCTCATTCACCCATTCATACACACACACACACCAACGGCGATTGGCTGCCATGCAAGGCGCCGACCAGCTCGTCAGGAGCATTTGGGGGTTAGGTGTCTTGCTCAGGGACACTTTGACACAGCCTGGGTGGGGGATCAAACCGGCAACCCTCCGACTGCCAGACGACTGCCACACAACTGCTCTTACTGCCTGAGCCATGTCGCCCCCATTATCCCCTCAGGGTTGTGGCTTCACTCTCATTTGAAGCCAAAGGTTCTTGGAGGCAGAAAATATCAGATCAATAACATTATACAGTATACCACCAGCCATTTGATCTTCAGAATCAAGGACATCTTTTCAAAGAAAACGTCTTCAGTGACGATATGGGATGAGGTTGGCTGAGCCTTGCTGTGATACTGTGATCGTCCCAGGTGTATCATGTGACCACAGTCGAAGGAAAGCTGTCAGTCATTCCAGTACCTGTGCCAGGGGAGGTTTTGACACTGATCCACTCATTACAATAAATTACTTTGCATTTTATTTAGCAGATGCTTTTATCTAAAGCGACATACAAAACAGTGCACATCGAGGTCATACAACAAACAACCAAACATATCAGATAAGGTAGAATTTATATATGATTGGCTGTAAGGCCATGAACATATGGTATGTCCAGTATGCAAGATAGGTAAGATAGATACTACCAAGACAATTGCAACTTGGGGAACTACAATACCGAGACAAATACGTATTACAAAAGTACTCAATTAAGGTATAAAATACAAGAGGCTAAAGATAGGTGAAAAACAAGTGACAATAGATTTGGGGACTCCCTCCTGCAAGGTGCAGCATGAAGAGGTGAGTCTTCAGACTGCATGGGAAAATGGGGAATGAGTGAGCAGTTCTTATGGGGATGGGGAGGTCGCTCCACCACTGGGGAGCTGCAGTCGGGACAGACGGGAGCCATTTCACATGGCACCACATTCCACACTCATTCTCATTGATTCGGTGCCTATCTTAGCTCCAGAAAAACGGCCTGTAGCGTAGTGGTTAAGGTACATGACTGAGACCCGCAAGGTCGCTGGCTCGATCCCCGGTGTAGCCACAATAAGATCCGCACAGCCGTTGGACCCTTGAGGATTGTCTCCTGCTTAGTCTAATCAACTGTATGTCACTCTGGATAAGAGCGTCTGCCAAATGCCATTAATTGTGATCTGTTTTATTTTCCCAGACTTCAATTCCGGGTTGAAGTTCTCCTTCGACATCTCTCTGCCGGGCAAGAGAACGTCACGGAAAAGCCCCAGTGCCAGGAAGGTAGGATACTCTACACTACCCTTCATTCCCAAAGGTGCGAATCCACTGCTTTAAAAGCTGCCAAGCTTTTTGTGGGTGCAGAGTTGATGCTGATGTATTGACCCTTTGAAACTGCCCTGGGTGCTAATGCTCTTTGTGGCATCTTTCAAAGCGAAGGGTAATATGCATGTTCTGTGATTCACAATCATAGCGGAGCGCAGTATGGTGGTAACCACAGTAACTGTGTGTGCGGTGGAGTTTCATACCTGCTGGTAAAAGTACCTGTTAAAACTATTCCTCTCTTCGCTCTCTCTCATGTCCATGTTCACGTTTAATGTAATGGAATGAAATTATACATTTGCAACGATATAAAAGTGCTAAAAACTTGATGACATATTCAACAGGGAAAACAGACAAAATGTAAACATTCACTGTATGAGTGAATGTTTGCATTAAAGTATCAAGGATACTGTATTTTCAATCGTATTTTTCAAAGTCTGTCTCTTACTCCCTCTCTCTTTCTCTCTCTCTCTCTCTCTCTCTCTCTCAAACACACACATACACTCACTTTCACATGTACAAACTCTCTATCCCTTCTCCCCCCCCCCTCTCTCTCTCTCTCTCTCTCTCTCTCTCTCTCTCTCTCTCTCTTCTTTCTCTCTCTTTCTTTCTCTCTCTCTCTCTCTCTTTCTCTCTCTCTCTCTCTCTCTCTCTCTCTCTCTCTCAGATAGAGGTGATGCATGACTACGAGGAGAACAGGAGCACTCTGTCCTTCAGTTTAGAGGGGGAAGACAGCCCAGACCTTCTGAAGCGGTGATCAGTGTTTATAGTAAATCTCTGTCATCTTATTTCTGCTGTTTCTGTAGCCTGTTGGCACAATGTCACTTCAGAATCACCATAATCTGTTTGTCTGTTGTTTGTCTTTCCTGTCATGGCTGCAGCCACGTGGTTAAGGAGCTGATTGAGACAGAGAGGATCTATGTGGATGAGCTTCTCTCTATATTACTGGTGAGCGCACCATTTAATAATCATGAATCTCTGTCAAATATGCTATTCCACAGATTTCTCCTTGAGCATTGTTCACTCTGACATACAGTAAATATTTGTTTGGTTGACATCGATATAGTAGCATGATTTTGGCTGCTTGGAAGTCAGAACCTTCCACATTTCCCCTTTGTTACGATAGCATTCACACATTCCTACATGTGCTG
>NC_083762.1:7665699-7698199 GCF_963514075.1 Conger conger | reverse complement strand
AGCTGGCCTGGCTCAGTGAGATCCGCAGAATTCTCACCAACCAGCAGAAACTGCTGAGAGGTCTGTACTCCCTGCTCAAAAGAACCGCTCAAGCTAGGTTTTGAAACAGTTGGTAGCTGGTTGACCAGTTTAGACTAGCTCCCAGCTCAAAATGCTGTGGTTGGTTGATCAGTTCAGACCAGCTCCCAGCTTGACCTGGTTTCTCATGAGCTTGACCAGCTCATACCCAGCTAGACCAGCCTTATGACCAGTTTGGCCATGTTGGTTGACCAGCTCATGCCCAGCTAGACCAGTTTATGACCAGCTTGACCAGCTCAATGTCCAAGCTGATCAAGCTGGCATACACTAGCTCGATTTGACAGTTGTACTGTACTATGTGCATTAGTTAATATACCTTAATTGTGTTTAGTTGTTGTAGTCATTTTGTTTCTTATGGACTTTCAGTGGGTGTCACTTATGAATGGATCCCCCTTTCTCTTTCTCTGTCTCTCAGAGGAGGCATACAACCACAGCCCAGTGTCTGATCAGATCCAGCTGTCTCCACCGCTGTCAGACAGGTGAGCTTTCCTCCATGTCGCATCTCACAGCAAAGTGAGTGTTGGTGTTCCCCACCACCGGTATAAATGGAGTTCCCTCACTGTAGAGCTATCTCCTGCTCCTGCCCACTGAAGTTATTAGTGTCCAGGGGAGGGTAACAAGCTGCCATTTAAGACGCTCACAGAAATTTAAAATGTCAGTGGAAATTTGTGTGTCACGGTAGCCTCTTGTGTCCCTGGTTAATTCAGGTTGCTTATGGGGCTTTTAGTAAAACAAAATGGTTTTTCTATCACATGATTCAGAAAACAGAATGAAATGAACAGATCCCACAGCACTTTTGTCAGCCATTTTGTAACAGAAACGGCACGCGTTGTGGCGGCCATTTTGTAAGAGAAATGGCACGCACTGTGGCGGCCATTTTGTGAGGTGAAGCTGTGCCCGGGCAGGCCTGTGAGGGTGAATGAGTGTGAGGTGCGGGTGCGGGTGTTCCACGGCCGTGGTTTGTGGTGTCTCGTTGTCCCGCAGGGTCGTGCGTCCGTCCAGAGGCGTCCGTAAGGGCCGCTTGCCCACGCTTGCCTATGCGTCCCTGTCGGCCGATGCGTTTCTGTGTCTGCGTGCCCGAAGGCCCAAACGGCAGTGATGCTCAGTGTTAAATTCAGCAGGACGCCCCTCCGCCCCACCCCATCCCCCTTTCCAGCGGCAGTCCCGCGTGTTCGGGAGGTGACTCTGTGACTGAGGGCTGTTGCGTTCGCATACTGACCGCCATTGCACTCCCTCCCCCCGCCCCCCCCCCCCCGCCTCCTTTCACCTCCGACGGCCACCCCGCCACCTCCCCCTGTCTGCGAGGAGTTCTCCCAAATCTGCCATCTGAAAACCTATCTCCATGGCTACTCACCTCACCCCCGCCTCCTCCCCACACCCCAGACATGGTACCCAGGAGAGATTTCTGCACAAAGCTCTGCAAGTTCTGCATTGTCAGTGTCATTTTTGTTTCTGCAATGTGCATGAAGGGCGAAAGTAAGATGGAGATGTTTTGGTTTGATATTCATGGTTAACGTTATTTTTCGTTTACGCTGCCAAAACTGAACACGCTTTTTTTAAGGTGGGGCTCGCTTTTTGAGATCTTGTCCCCCGGACCTTGCGAAATAAGCTGCCGGTTTTCGGATTCTGATGTGGAACCACCACCCCTCCCCCAAAAGACGAAAAAATTCAGCTAAACTTACTAACTAGGATCTTGAAAAACCGAGACCACATTCGCTGTCATAAGACTCGATCTCCTGCACCTGGAAAAAAAACAAACAAACCTGCACTTTACATGCTTCTACCTGAGAGAGGTCTCTCTCTCTAGCGACTGAGCGGAATGGCATGTGGTGATGTCGGTTGTGCTGTGACTGGCTGCTGTGCGCGGTCTCGTGTGTCACGTGACTGTCCCGTCTCGGCCTGTTTGTCCCGCCCTCTCTCCGCAGCAAGCTGCAGAGGTCGTCGGTCAGCTCGGAGGAGACCGAGTCGGGCCGGACCAGTCCGGTTCTGCTGGACTCGCTCGTCTTTTCCCCCCAGCACCAGCCCAACCGCCGCAGTGAGTCCGATCCGCATTCCGCCCGGCGACTCGCAGGTCAGGTCCGGTCACGGGCCGGCGCCACAGATTGTGTGTTCTGGTTCTGTCCAGACGGTCAGCTTCTGTGTGCTTTCCTTCCTCTCTGCTTCTTAACAGCAAGACCTTGACCTTGGGATTATAAGGGTCTATCTGCATTCTGAGTGGCTCGCAGATATTGAGCTTTTACACGCCAACACAGCAAACGCTGCTTCACATCCTAAACATACTCAGAATGTGCAGTGTCAAAATCCCATCAAATGGCAGATGTGAACATATTTATGATGCTAACTCATTTTTTAATAAAAATATCAGTCAGAACCTTATAATTCTAAGGTCTTGAATAGTTCTAACAGTGCTTTTTTTCCAGTGCTCTATTAAAAGCACACAACGTCCATTGCTAGAGAATTGTCTTTGGTCACATCCCCTTACAGGAAATAATATTCATAAAATCTCAATTTTCAGTGTTAAGATATAGATGGGTATATTAATATAGAGCTGATTGTAAACGTGCCTCCGACAAGAATGGCAATGTTGCTATTCAAATCTGTAGTATAATTTATTCTAAAAATAGATTATAATTATTATTCATCCCACATGGGTCCTGTTGGATTTAACAGCTTGTATTAGCATAATGAAATGGGCGAGATAAAACAAGTAATTAAAAAATAAAATTGAAAAAATTCGAAAAAAATCAAAATGATTTGTGTAACGTTATTGTGTAAAGCATGGCTGGCTAGGCTGGGGGTCACTCAGTCTTCCCGTTCCCACATAACTCCCAGGCTGGCCCGGGGCCTCTCGCTCCGTGGATATCTGTGAAGGCCTGGAGAACTGGAGCAGAAGCCACGACGTCTCCCACCCGTCAGACACCGAGGAGGACGATGTGGCCCAGCTGGTGAGTGAGAGCCCGCGCCGCCAAAACCAAAGAAGAAGTCAATCTCAATACTACAATCCCAGCACTTACACTCATTTCTTCTGTGCGGCGACGTGGCTCAGGCAGTAAGAGCGGTCGTCTGGCAGTCGGAGGGTTGCCGGTTCGATCCCCCGCCCGGGCTGTGTCGAAGTGTCCCTGAGCAAGACACCTAACCCCCAAATGCTCCTGACGAGCTGATTGGTGCCTTGCATGGCAGCCAATTGCCGTCGGTGTGTGAGTGTGTGTATGAATGGGTGAATGAGAAGCATCAATTGTACAGCGCTTTGTGTTTTGGTATTTTTAGTTGGCTAGGTAAGCAGTATTTGGATAGTTAAGTTTGGTCACTTTTGCTTTGTTGTTTGTATGTTGTTTGTTTAAAAAATATATATATGATAGGCCCTGGTCCTTATCTTTGTTGTACAGGTAGCAGTTGAAATTGTACTTCCCTCTAGGGTCTTTCAGCGCACTTATCCCTGGTTATGGGTATGCACTTTGTTGTACGTCGCTCTGGATAAGAGCGTCTGCCAAATGCCAATAATGTAATGTAATGTAAATGCCAACCATTTACCATTTCTTACCTTTAACTATTGCGAATGAGGTGAGGCAACTCTGATTCATTTGCAAATGGGGCGAGACAAAGTATTTTGTACGTCTCATTATAAGACAAAAACTTCACAAGCCAAAATACAGCACAGTATTCTGCAGTATTGCTGATGGAAGCCAGGGTTTGCTCACATGTCTGTAGCGCTGTCAGCTTCAGACTCAGAGTCAGCTGGGGTGATCCTGCCTGTCTGCTGGGGGAATGCACAAATACTAAATGACTTATTAGCCAGTTGAGAGTTTTCAGCTAGTACCGAAAGCTCTCATTTACATTACATTACATTATTGGCATTTGGCAGACGCTCTTATCCAGAGCGACGTACAGTTGATTCGACTAAGCAGGAGACAATGCTCCCCTGGAGCAATGCAGGGTTAAGGGCCTTGCTCAAGGGCCCAACGGCTGTGCGGATCTTATTGTGGCTACACCGGGATTAGAACCACTGACCTTGCGCTGTCCCAGTCATTTACCTTAGCCACTACGCTACAGGCCGCCCCCTCATCATTGACCAGTTGAAGTTGAAAGTCCTGTTTTTATGTAACCCTGGTGTGCATGGGAAATATTACTGGTAAATCATGCACTTTTCCACTGGTCCACTACCCATAATCCCTAGGAAAAGATGCACCTGCATTTGTGAAGTTAATGTTGCGGGAAAAAAAAAAAAAAAAGTTTCAGGAAACTGAAACATTTCTGATGCACTTGTTGTCCTTCTAGGTCCCAGGCAAGTACAGGGCCTTGGCTGACTGTCAAAGGCCTGATGACTTCATCATAAAGTGCGGTGACATCATCCAGCTGCTGCAGGAAGACAAAGAGGGGCAGTGGTGAGTGCCCTGCAGCGGCAGAGATGGAAAATGGCTCCCTCTGGTGGACAGTGCCGTGAGACGCTGTGGATTAGCCCTCTGATACTGATCATACGTAGCTGTCACAACAAATTCTATCCCCCTTACAAAACTTATCCTAGCGAGACAGCCAGACGGCTAGGTCGCTCGCTAACTAGGAAGATAAGCCATAGCTGTTTTTTATTCCTAGGTAGCTAGGGATCTTTCTATCTAGCTAGCTAGATGTAGCCTATATCGTGGTTCAATGTATATAAATAATCGGGATATTACATATGAAGCGCTACATATTCACAAAAGCATCGCTAGCTTGCCGATGCAGAGCCTATCACACACAGCAGTAAACAAATTTGATAGACATCATTGCAGAGACGGAACCGGACACGTGACCCCGGAGGGGATAAGTTTTGTAAGGGGGACAGAATTTGTTGTGACATAGCCTTCCAGCGCATGCTCTGTTCCTTTCTCCCGTAGGCTGGTGAAGAACCTCAGCCGCAGGCAGGAGGGCTGGGTCCCCGTGGGCCGTCTGCAGCTCATTCTGGGAGACAGTGCCCGGGTGCACAGGCTGGGAGGTGAGGGGAACTAACTTAGAGTGGTCCAGGGCCTGCTGGTTACTGAGCTCACCTGTGCACCACAACCAATTCACTACCAGGAACGTAGGCGAGCTGTACCATGTGAGCGCTGGTTATAGGACACCCAGCAGACCCACCAGCTCTCCAAGTCCAGGTTTCATCAGGGTGGATGGACTTTCACTGTGTTTTAGTCTAGTAATGAGATATAAAATCTTTTTTTTTTCCCCTCTCAAATAAAAATATTTAAGCCTAAATATAAGACTAAATGTTTGCTGAGACTTATTTTTAGGTTTTTTTGCAGTGATGCGGTGAGTCTGGCCATTTCTGCAGAACAGTATTTCAAGAAAAAAAAAAAAAACATTTCTTACATTGAAATATGCGATATGCATATGTGTGCTGTTTGTCTAGTGCTTCAGCGAGCCGCTGTTTTTATTATTTTTGGACCGTGCTTCATCTCGTCTGCCTCACTGTCATGTCATGCGCGTTGTTCTGGTTGTTCTGCGCGTGTTCTTTATGCTGTTTTTATTTTTCGTTGGTCTTGCAGAACCCGTGTTTCAGAAAGCCCGGAAGCTGAGCACCCCCTGACAGAGTGACGGGGCTCTCCCCCCTGTCCCCTACGCCCCCCGCCCCTCCCCCACCCCCCGGCCGGCACGGAACGCAGAACAGACACGGGCGTGAGGACACAACCCCAGAGGACTCTGGGATAGCTTTCATTTACACCCACGCAGACCTTTTTCCTGGTGAGTCCACGGACAGCCAATCACGGCGGAGCAGAGACACTGGTATCCTGCCTTCTGACGAATAGGGAAGCAGGCCTTTATGACATTGTGTTCCAGAGCAGGTCTCCCAGGAAGCAGCACAAAGGAAGGTCTGTGATGAAGACTCTGTATTGGTCATTTCACATTTCAGAAACAGCCACCCGGGAGCCCCAGTACTGCAATAAAAACACTGCACTGAGGTGGGGTTTGTCAGTCCCAGGGTCCCCTGACATCCCTGGTCCAATCAGGACTGAACCTTTATGATGTTTATGTCTGTTACTAAAAGAGGTCCGGGGAGGAAATTCTACAGCAAGCAAATATACATTTAAACCCGGCCGTTTGGAGATAGTGGGTTTAGGGGGGGGGGGGGGGTGATTGGGGACTGGACTACATATCGAGCGCCCATCAGCAGCGAGGTACAGGTACAGGAGTGCGCCTCTGATTCCGTTTCATTAGCATTCCATTATACAGCGTGTACGGAGCCGATGTGGACTCTGACATCTGCAGCATTGACAGCTGTGAACACCTCAACAGACCGTCCCTCAGTTGCTCTCTGTGGGTGTTGTGGACGGTGTTGTGGAAACTCCATTTTGTAGAAGAACATCCGAAGGACATTCGTCACATTGATGTCTGATGAAATTACGTGGACAATGTCACTGACAGCCTTTGGCCAGTTGGGATGGTTTATTGTCTTCAGAATAGGGCTCCAATAATCTTCCCTTAGAATGTGTAGTTTTACTACAGTCGTGTTTTGTATCGTTCTAGGAACATGCAAAACTTGTTTCTAATTTTGAAAGATTGTCCTTGATGATTTTGGGATTTGTTTTAACTGTCAGAAGGCAGTATACACATGGACCTTTTGTTTCCACTGTCATCCATTTCCAGAAGGTTACCAGCTCAAACAATCTCCATGGGTTTACCTGCCAAAATGCACTGTGCCAATAGAGGCTTTTGACAGTCTTTTGTGGGTTTAAAGTGTTTGCTTTTCTTTGAAATGGTTGGTGTTTTCTCAGCAATACTCTTTAACAGCGACATGCACTGAATATGTCCCATTCCCAACTTCAGAAAGTATGTACTTTAAAGGCACTTTAATGAAGTAGAAAAATAATGATGCAACAGCTACACAAAGACACAAATATACTTCAGGCTTTATGAGAATATGATTATGCATGGGTGACGGCTAACTTTTTCATTCCCCCGCCCTTTTTTTTCCCATTTCCTTTTCGGTTTTCACACTATAGTTAACTCTGTGTAATTTGATTGACAGGAATCGGGTTGTACAGGGTCTCGGTGTGTATAGAAAACTGTGTAAGTGTGAAAAAAAGAAAAAAAGAAAAAGATACACACTTTTTACATGAACATCCACGTACGTACTGTAGCTGCACCCATTTCGCAATACCGACCGCACTTTAACGCGAAACATTCATCACACCTGACGATGGGTACGTACGGCTGTGGGTTTTTATGCGAGTCCATATTTTTGCCACTTTCCTTTCTGTGCAGTCAGCAGTGGTGTTCCTTTGGGTTTCACGCAAAATTTGCACAAACGGAAGAGAAACGTGTCGCGCGCACTCATATCTGTCCCCAGCACTAAAGAAACCAAAATGAAATGTGTTCCAGGCGTTTCGCTGTGCTTAACCTATTGGTTTCCGTACAGCTCCATCATACGGCAGACACGGGGGGGCGCTCCGTTGTTGCCGAGCGCTTGATTAAATATTGATTGCGGGCTTATATGAGTTTGCGGCATCAAACGGAGCACGGGCGGCTGCCTTTGATATCCCGCCGTTTGAAGCGGAGACATGGCTTCGAGGAGCCGGTGCAGCTCCAGAATGTACGCATTGTATATGTCGTTAATGTATGTGTATGCCATTGCCTTGTTCCCACTGTGAGTGGGGTCGCTGTGTGGCCTTGTGCGGTTATATTTAGGGCCTGGTTTACTGAGACCTCTAGCGTGCGCTAAGTGTTTTAACACATGATGAACTAATGACACACACTGCTGTAAACTCCAGCGATGCCAGCGTGACCAAACTTAAAGATTGGAGCTGGTCAGGTTGGGTATGAGCCGGTCAACCATCATGGCCAAAACTGGTCATAAATCTGGTCTAGCTGGGTATGAGCCGGTCAACCATCATGGCCAAAACTGGTCATAAATCTGGTCTAGCTGGGTATGAGCCGGTCAACCAACATGGCCAAAACTGGTCATAAATCTGGTCTAGCTGGGTATGAGCCGGTCAACCATCATGGCCAAAACTGGTCATAAATCTGGTCTAGCTGGGTATGAGCCGGTCAACCAACATGGCCAAGCCAACTACCTGCGGTTTCAAAGCATAGCGTTGAGCTGGTCGAGCCGGGAGCTGGTCTGAACTGGTCAACAAGCTAAACTGTGTTTAGTTGGGAGCTGGTCTGAACAGCAGGGCAGCCAATAATTGGTGCAAAACAAATACCATGGCCAATCATTGCTTGCGCTAAAATGTTTTACACATGCTAGAGGTCTTGAATTAGGTCCTGTCTGTGTACTGCTCAGAAAATCCTGTTCCAAAGCTCTTAGACTATCAGTTATAAGCTGCATTTCTTTTTCCGTACATTTAAAATGCTGCAGATTTTTGCACTGAACTCTCGCAGTAATATATGCAGATAAAAAAGCTTGAATTGCTGTCCGTGGAGACGGCTGTATGCTCCCTCCTGGAGAACATGCATGGCAATGCAGACAATAAGTTCTGGGCAGTTTTTGTGCTGTTGTTCCTGTAATGTTGTATAAATGTAAGTTTTAATTCTTGTACAGTGTCTATTGTATATAAGAACAAATTAAAAAATCAAAAGTTTATAACAAAAATATCGAGCCGTGTGGTTGATTTAGTGATTTGCATTTCAACACTCCTGGTTGTCTGTACATTAAAAAGTATTGCTTGTAAACCAAATGCCAATTGATTGACTACAGTTGCAGGTAAGCTGTGTGTACTTCATCCAATAGTGAACATATCCACAAGTTCCAAATGTAGCCTATGGTGTAACAGCTTTGCATCTTCTAGGATTTTCAAACCTCATTCAACGTTATGACTAAGTACAGCACTACCCGTGCATACTGTTATTTAACAAATGACAGCATTTATACCAAGAGTAGGGCCCTACTGATAGATCAGTCCGTCATTAAAATACACTGAATTCATACTCAAGACTTTTAGTGTGGGTCCTCCATAATGGCCAATACCGCCAAATAAATATGCCGTCTCCTCTCTCGTGGTTTGGCCGGTCCGCCGGGGGTCACCGAGGGTCAGAGGTCAGGCGTTTAGCTGTCGGGGTGGCTGTCCGTGAGCGCCTCCTTGGCCAGGCCGGTGACGTGGCGGATCCAGCGGTAGTAGTGCGACACGCGCGTGTACACCCCGTACTTCCCCTCCTTGGCGCACTCCTCGCCCCAGCTGACGATGCCGGTGAGGAACCAGGTGCCGCGGTAACGGTTGGCGTGGGGACCGCCGCTGTCGCCCTGGCAGGAGTCCTTCTCCCGCAGCGAGTACCCGGCGCAGAACATGTAGCGCGAGATCCGCTCGCTGCTGCTGTCCGTGCACTCGGTGCGGTCCACGAACGGCACCTCCACCTTCTGCAGCACGGTGGACTCGGCCCCCTGGAAGCGCACCCGGCCCCAGCCGCTGACCGTGGCCGGGGGCCCCGCCTCCACCAGCTCCTCCGTGAAGCCCTTGGGCCCCAGGCAGATGGGCAGGGCGTAGTCGCCGAAGCGGACGGGCGTGGCCAGGCGCAGCAGGGCCACGTCGTGGTTGTACAGGCTCATCTGCGGGTTGTAGTACGGGTGCAGGAGCTGCTCGGCCACCTTGTGGTCCTGCTCCAGCCCGTCCGTGTAGAGGATGTTGTGCTCCCCTGCGTGGGACCACAGGCAAACCCTCAGGACCTGCTTCTGCTCACGCACCTCCTCGATTTCACCAGTCAACAGAGCAGCCCTGTAGCCTAGTGGCTAAGGTGCTTGGCTGCGACCTGGAAGGTTGCTGGTTCAAGACCCAGTGTTGCCACAATAAGATCAGTACAGTTCCATTGAACAAGGCCCTTTTCCCCCCACATTGCTCTCGGGGGGATTGGCCCCTGCTTAGTCTAATCAATTGTAAGTCACTTTGAATGAAAGTGCCAGTTAAGTAACTAATGTAAACACAGGTTTTGCTTCTTATTTTACCTACTATATCCCAGTTTGAAATGGCCCTTTTTGCGTGTTCCCCATCAGTTACATGCAAGCACACAGTCTTCTCTTACAGGGACACAAAGCTGCAGTCAGCCTTTATTTTACAGGCCATTAATTACATAGTATTTACTGGCTAAATACCACCTACCTTCTGTGTGGGTAATCATCAGGTAACTGTTTTAACTATATCTGATACGCACTGTAAAATGTATTCTCATAGTATTTCATGTAACAAGTTGGTTTCTTTAGTACTTAAATATGTCACCTAAAATGATTTTAGTACTTATATATCCATCCATCCATTATCTGAACCCGCTTATCCTGAACAGGGTCACAGGGGGGCTGGAGCCTATCCCAGCATACATTGGGCGAAAGGCAGGAATACACCCTGGACAGGTCACCAGTCCATCGCAGGGCACACACACCGTTCACTCACACACTTATACCTACGGGCAATTTAGACTCTCCAATCAGCCTAACCTGCATGTCTTTGGACTGTGGGAGGAAACCGGAGTACCCGGAGGAAACCCACGCAAACACAGGGAAAAACACAGAGAGAGGCCCCGGCTGACCGGGATTTGAGCCCATGACCTCCTGTCTGTGAGGCAGCAGTGCTACCCACTGCACCATCCATGCCGCCTACGTACTTACTTAAATATGTTATGTGATAATTACACAAGTAGCTGTAAATATCAGGTAATTACTGGATTTCTGAAGCCACTGCTCTCCACTGTCTCAACTGGGACTTGAACCACCAACCTTCCGGGTCAAAGTCAAAGTCTTACCCGCTCTGACGATGAGCGACCCCACCTTGCCCTCCACCAGGCAGTGGGCGGCTGTGATCACCCAGAACTCACTCAGGATGGAGCCCCCGCAGTACACCACCTGAGAGGGCCCGTCCACCAGCGCCACCTGCAGGCAGAGACGCACACCGCTGGAGCTTTTTCATTACATTACAATACTCTACATTACACTACATTACAGTACACTGCACTACACTACATTACATTACATTACACTACATTACACTACACTACACTACAGTACATTACATTAATGGCATTACACTACATTACATTACATTAATGGCATTACATTATATTACACTACATTACATTACATTACATTACACTGCACTGCACTGCACTACATTAATGGCATTTGGCAGACGCGACCTACAACAAAGTGCATACCCATAACCAGGGATAAGTGCGCTGAAAGACCCTAGAGGGAAGTACAATTTCAATTGCTACCCATACAACAAAGATAAGGACCAGGGCCCATCTTAATTATTATTATTATTATTTTTTTTTTTTAAACAAACAAATAAACAAACAAACAACAAAGCAAAAGTGACCAAATTTAACTATCCAAATGCCGCTTACCTAGCCAACTAAAAATACTGAAACACAAAGTAAATCACAAAGACAACAATTAAGGTTCACAGGGAGGTAGGGAGGGATGGGGAGAGGTGCTGCTTCAAGGGGCAGTTCACACAGAAACTATGTCTACACTTCCCCATTTTTGCAGAGATGAGATGAATTTTATAGATTTCACAACTTTTTTTTATATACGGTTCACCATGAAATAATGGAGCACTAATTTTCTGTTAATCAATGCGCCAAAAATGTACATTCTAAGAACTCTACAGTGTCTTTCTAAACATGAACAGAGCTCAGAAATTTTAATTTAATCTTCTACTGTCAGAACAGGCCAACTGTGTCTGTGCAGAAGTTTAGTCAAAAAAAATGCTTTTTGGTCAAATCTAGAAAATTCTTCACATCTCAGCGAATCTGTATGAATAGACGGTACTCTGGGTAAGTGGAAACATACTTAAATTTAATTTCTGGGTGAACTGCCTCTTTAAACTCTCCACATGTTCTGGGACACTCACTCGCTCCACACACACACACACACACACACACACACACACACACACACACACACACACACACACTCACACACACACACACACACACACACACAAGACACACACACACACACACACTCAAGACACACACTCACACACACACACACACACACACACACAAGACACACACACACACACACACACAAGACACACACACACACACACACACACAAGACACACACTCACACACACACACTCACACTCACACACACACACTCACACACACACACACACACACACACACGTCTCCCCAGTTGCTGATGGAAACACACCTGCCAGGGGATCTCCCCTTGGACCACCTCGTAGCCCCCGATAATGCGCTGGTCTATATTGTGCTGGCCGGTGATGACGGGCGGGGCGGGAGAAACGACCCACGGGGGCAGCAGCCTGTGGACGAGGGGGCTCAGGGTAGAGGCCCTGGTGGGGGGGCCTCCGGTGCTGGTGCTGAGGGGAAGTTCAGTGGTACTCAGGGGCAGTTCAGTGGTATTCAGGGGCAATTCAGTGGTGTTGAGGGGTGGTTCCGTGATGTTCAGCGGTGGTTCAGTCGCGTTGAGGGGCGGTTCAGTGGTGTTGTGGGAAGGGTGGCTGAGGTTCAGTGGAAGCAGGGATCGGGAGAGCACAGGGAACGGTGTCTTAATGGGTCTGCCACAAGCGTACTTTCCTGGAGAAAAGTGGGCAAGGCTCAAACGCATGCACACACCCACCCACACAGTGCAAAACGCGCATGCATGCACACACACCCACACACAGTGCAAAACGCGCATGCATGCACACACACCCACACACAGTGCAAAACACACATGCATGCACACACACCCACACACAGTGCAAAACGCGCATGCATGCACACACACCCACACACAGTGCAAAACACACATGCATGCACACACACCCACACACAGTGCAAAACGCGCATGCATGCACACACACCCACACACAGTGCAAAACGCGCATGCATGCACACACACCCACACACAGTGCAAAACGCGCATGCATGCACACACACCCACACACAGTGCAAAACGCGTATGCATGCACACACACCCACACACAGTGCAAAACGCGCATGCATGCACACACACCCACACACAGTGCAAAACGCGCATGCATGCACACACACCCACACACAGTGCAAAACGCGCATGCATGCACACACACCCACACACAGTGCAAAACGCGCATGCATGCACACACACCCACACACAGTACAAAACACGCATGCATGCACGCACACCCACACACAGTACAAAACACGAATGCATGCACGCACACCCACACACAGTGCAAAACACACATGCATGCACACACACCCACACACAGTGCAAAACGCGCATGCATGCTCGCACACACAGCACACAACATCCAAGCACGTTTCCACATGCAAATCCAAACACACGCGCACACACACACAGAAACATCCACACACAACATACAACACACAGCCATGTATTGACATGTGAACACACACAATAGTCACATTCATCATCTCGGATAACTGCGTTTTATAATTTCAAAGACAGCCCAGAGCTATCCAGAGGAGTCATAAAAAGTTTAAAATGATATTCAGTATGAGTGAGTGCAGAGTGAAGGATCATGGGACGGCGTGACGGCACCTTCAGCCTCGCAGTCCATGCCGTCCTCGGCCAGCCTGTACCCGTCCGCACAGCCGCACACCCGCCCGTCCTCCGGGTGCGTCTCACAGAAGTGTGTGCAGCCCCCGTTCTGCACTTCACACTGCCTCACCGTCTCTGTGTGACGACCTCATCAACGTCAGACTCGCGCAGGATTCCATGTTGCTTATTTGTTACATTTCGGCATTTAGCAGATACTCTCCCTTACCACACAAGTTTAAAAAAAGCACATGTGAACACCAAACACGGAATTGTAAAAATAATCCCACTTTTAAGGTGAGAAACAGGTAACGGTGAGTCAGGACTGTTTAATGTCTGATTGGTCAGGTTGGGGAGGACGTTGCTGACCTCACAGTGTCACCCAGTGAAAGTGAAGAGACAGGAGCACACGTATTCTCTGCACTCTGTCACTCACCGATCTCACAGTGTCACTCCTGTTACTCACCGATCTCACAGTGTCACTCCTGTTACTCACCGATCTCACAGTGTCGCCTCTGTTACTCACCGATCTCACAGTGTCACTCCTGTTACTCACCGATCTCACAATGTCGCCTCTGTTACTCACCGATCTCACAGTGTCACTCCTGTTACTCACCGATCTCACAGTGTCACTCCTGTTACTCACCGATCTCACAGTGTCACTCCTGTTACTCACCGATCTCACAGTGTCGCCTCTGTTACTCACCGATCTCACAGTGTCACTCCTGTTACTCACCGATCTCACAGTGTCACTTCTGTTACTCACCGATCTCACAGTGTCACTCCTGTTGCTCACCGATCTCACAGTGTCACTCCTGTTGCTCACCGATCTCACAGTGTCACTCCTGTTACTCACCGATCTCACAGTGTCACTCCTGTTACTCACCGATCTCACAGTGTCACTCCTGTTACTCACCGATCTCACAGTGTCACTCCTGTTACTCACCGATCTCACAGTGTCACTCCTGTTACTCACCGATCTCACACTGTCACTCCTGTTACTCACCGATCTCACAGTGTCACTCCTGTTACTCACCGATCTCACACTGTCACTCCTGTTACTCACCGATCTCACAGTGTCACTCCTGTTACTCACCGATCTCACAGTGTCGCCCACACTCTGTTACTCACCGATCTCAGTGTCACTCCTGTTACTCACCGATCTCACAGTGTCGCCTCTGTTACTCACCGATCTCACAGTGTCACTCCTGTTACTCACCGATCTCACAGTGTCACTCCTGTTACTCACCGATCTCACAGCGTCACTCCTGTTACTCACCGATCTCACAGTGTCACTCCTGTTACTCACCGATCTCAGTGTCACTCCTGTTACTCACCGATCTCACAGTGTCACTCCTGTTACTCACCGATCTCACAGTGTCACTCCCGTTACTCACCGATCTCACAGTGTCCCTCCTGTTACTCACCGATCTCACAGTGTCATTCCTGTTACTCACCGATCTCACAGTGTCACTCCTGTTGCTCACCGATCTCACAGTGTCACTCCTGTTACTCACCGATCTCACAGTGTCACTCCTGTTACTCACCGATCTCAGTGTCACTCCTGTTACTCACCGATCTCACAGTGTCACTCCTATTACTCACCGATCTCACAGTGTCACTCCTGTTACTCACCGATCTCACAGTGTCACTCCTGTTACTCACCGATCTCACAGTGTCACTACTGTTACTCACCGATTTCACAGTGTCACTCCTGTTACTCACCGATCTCACAGTGTCACTCCTGTTACTCACCGATCTCACAGTGTCACTCCTGTTACTCACCGATCTCACAGTGTCACTCCTGTTACTCACCGATCTCACAGTGTCACTCCCGTTACTCACCGATCTCACAGTGTCACTCCTGTTACTCACCGATCTCACAGTGTCGCCCTGTGAACCCGGAGGGACAGGAGCACACGTAGGAGCTCACGGCGTCTTTGCACTGGCCTCCGTTCTGGCAGGGGGAGGACAGGCATTGGTTGGAATCTGAAAGACAGCGCAGCTCTGCTGACAGGTGAATCTTTCAGAACTCACCTGTGAGGAACAGACTGCAGCAGACTACAGGCCCGTTTCACTGGCACAGATTGAGATTAGGCCTGCATTAAATAGAGTTTTGTAAAGAGAACCAATGCCCTTTTAAAACTGAATTTTGTCTCGGACTAGGCTTAATCTGTGTCTACAAAACTGGCCCTATAAGAATACACCATGATCTAAACATCCTACTGTGTATACTGTAGGTCCATTACTGTGCTTTTTATCTTCAGATTGTCTAGCTCTGGGTCAAGCCTGGTCCTGAACTGTCTGTCTGAAGTGTAACCCTTACACTAACTCACTGACACAAACACACATATACAGCAAAAAGTCTGTTAAAAAAAGTATTGTAATTTGAATAAAATCTCAAGTAGAAAATATTAGCTTGTTTTAAGTTACGGTTGGTTTGATGAGTGAAATTGTCTTCTTACTTCATTGGCAATTTAAAAAAAAAGGAATCTAAATAAGATTAGTCTAAATATAATACCGAGCGACCGAGCGACCGAATACTTCTTGAGACTGACTTCTTTTTTTAAATTTTTGCAGTGAAATGCTGAAAATCCCCCAAACCCTAACACACAAGTCACTGACCTCACCTTGCATCTCAAGGATGCAATGTCCTGTTTGAAGTCTGAGAGAGGAGTCACAATTCTCAAAACTCACAATTTATACCAACTGGGCTGATCTCATGCAATTTGTGTCAACACTACGATCAATCATTAATCAAGTGCTTACCTATATAAGTGACCCAGAACGCCATCTGGAACAGAAGGACCAACACCACGTTACATCATTGCGTCATTCAGTTCCAGTCATCTGAGTGACACGACGGGACTTCCACAACCACCCAACCACCCCTCTGATCAACCCCCCAGGCTGTGATGCTCCGCCACAGCTAAACTGTGTTACCAAATCCTGTTTGGTGTGGGAAAATCCCTAATGTAGACCCTTTGCCCAGTGCCCTATGAGGACGGATGTTGTCCCACATTTTTTAATTAAATAATATTACACTATCATGCCCCCCCACACTGCCCAGTTCAGTAAACTGGACCCAGTCAAGAGCAGCCCTTCCCTCCCAGTCTGCAAATGGCTTTCCCTGCTGTATGTCCATCCAGTCCTGTTGCACAAGATAATGAACGGTTGGAATCCAGCAGTATGTGTGAAGTCAGGACAGCCACCTTTACCCACCCATGTTGCCTCCTAACCCTTATGTCCTGTGAAACACTGATGCTCGACCACAAGGTGCGCCGAATTTGGGGTCTCACCGTCTTCTCCGGGTCCTCAAACACCTCCCTCGCCTCCTCCAGTTCACACCGCTCCTCCAGGCACTCCCTCTCCAGGTCCCCCTGTCTGACCTCCTCGAACATCCCAGTGTTATAGCGCTTCTGCCTCCTCAGGACTGTGTCCGCCATGCTCCGGGGCAGGAACACTGAGGCTGGGGGGCGGAAACAGGGGTGGGCTCATCCGTCCTCCATCTTATCCTACTCCTTTCTTACGCAAGGGGTAGGCTACAATCGGCGGGAGTTACAATTGCGGTTCCTTAACCGTTATATTGCACTGTATGCTCTGTCTATGCGGTGGTCAGAGATTCCGCAACGCGAGTGTGTCGAAAATGTGATTGCCACGCCGCGTTTCCCCCAAAATTCCCAAATTTCACCACAGAAGTAGGCCTAGGCTGTGCTGTGATTTTAATTGGGAAACGTAGTTAGCTACAGGCTATATTAGCATGATTATATTACAGTGTCTAATGCCGTCTCAAAATGGTTCGGTGCTTAGCAAGTTAAAATAAAATCGCTGAGATCATTAATACTAGCTAAAAATTTGACCTTGATTTCTGCTTAAACTACACGCCAAAAATAGACTATCGGTATTCTTATTTTGATTGTTTGAATAACAGTGTCTTTTTCGCTGCCGTCTATTGATAAAAACAAAATATAAACAATGGATAACAGAGACTGTTACATTTTAGGATTTCGGGTGAGCAATTTGTTTAAAGCTCTGTTCGTTGACACGCCTGCCCTCTTGTGGTTGCGGGGTTAACCACTCATCTAGACAATAGTTTGCTACAAGTAGACCTATGCGAAGAGGCAATCACAAATCGCTGAGAAGTCATTCACTCAGTCTTCACCAGTCCAATCATAAGAGTGTGGTCGTATCACGGCTGTAAGTATTTTGTCATTTTAAATTATTAAACGACGTATTAAATCTTCAAAAAAACCTTTACGAACCGAGACCCACAGTGAGCAAGGACCTTATTCTAAGTTACGTGTGTGTGTGTTTGTGTGTGTGTGTGTGTGTGTGTGTGTGTGTGTGCGCACTAATGTCGCTCGGTACATACCTCCACAGGTTGGCTCCAACACCAGTGACCAGAGGATCAGGGTAAGGAAGACTCCAGCCATGCCTGTCAGATATCCTGTCAGCTATGCCTCAGAGCAGAAAATGTTCAATCCAGCATGTCGCTCCAAAGTACAGAATCTTGTTTACTCTGCGCCCACACCAAAGGTAGTGTTCTTGCGTGTTTGTTTGTGTGTGCGTGTGCGTGTGCGTGTGTGTGTGTGTGTGTGTGTGTGTGTGTGTGTGAGAGAGAGAGAGAGAGAGAGAGAGAGAGAGAAAGAGAGAGAGAGGAGAAGGTAGGAGAGGCCCTTGTTTGAATAAGCTTGTGACCCAAACCTGGATCCTCAGATGACATGGATTCAGAGAGGCAGTGCCTAAGGGTCCTAACTTCTCATGACCATTTTAATGAATTATGTGTTACATATTAGCCTACGATTGGGACAATACTGCTGTCTGTATGCTTTACAATATTCAACTTTTTTATACTGATATATTTATTTGTTTGTTGGTAGTTATCTGTTGAGATCCTGAAAGTCGCAATACAAAATGTATTCCCCTCGCATAAATAAAAGTACATGAATTAACCCGCGATATTTCTATTTAAACCCGTCTGAACAAATATCAGCATGAGCTTGTGTGCTTCTGTTTAGTCATTGCCCCGTTCATCCTTTCCCTCACCGCGAAGAGAATGTATTTATGTGGTAATAAAGCAATATGCTTACACATAAGCCATCAATACTATTAAATATCTGTCTAGCACCCTGACAAGTGAACAAGGTGAAAAATGTTTGCAGAGTTTATGAGATGACTGCTACTATATTTAGTATCCCCTCTTATTGCCTCTCTTTCTGTTAAATCGGTTTTTTAACAATAGCACATGTTGTCCACCAGATGTCGCCAAAGCTCAAGGTAAATGTTGGCGTACAATCAGACACGCTGTCAGTGATCGAGCAGCGATCAGGCTGGAGGTGGTAGAGATACAGGAACACATTGAGATTGAGGAAACTATTACTCTCTTTCACAAGCTGAGAGTCTGTTCATTTTCTGACGGTTAAAATTGAATAAAACTTGTACTCCGTAATGAGATGCAGTCATGACTGCTGCTAGCAGATATTTAGGAAGCACCTGAGGTTAGAACAAAGATTGTTTTTGCGTTCTTTCGTGTAGCTGCTAAATGCCATTTTCCTGTGAGTTTGAGAGAACTGGAGAGCTGTGCTATTTGACCAATATGACTTTCATAGCTGTCATACGTAGTTTCAGGTCAATTTTGTCAGACATGTGCATGTGCCTACATGAAATACAACATTTACACCAAAAATATACAAACAGACCTACGAACAGTCAAACAGAGCGGCTGTAGGGTGGCCTGTAGCGTAGTGGTAAGGTAAATGACTGGGACACACAAGGTCGGCGGTTCGATTCCCGGTGTAGCCACAATAAGATCCGCACAGCCGTTGGGCCCTTGAGCAAGGCCCTTAACCCTGCATTGCTCCAGGGGGGATTGTCTCCTCTTTGTTGAGAGTCTGAATACAGTACAGCTCATCAGCTGTGTCCAGTCAGGGTTGCCATATGCAGCCCTTTGTGCCCCACTCTGGCAACCGTGAGGATGTCTCCAGACTGAACGTTTACATGCTTTGTATGTTCACGTGAATCCCTGACGTGAAGGATGGTTTCCGCGGTAATGACACAAAATGGCGGCTGCACCGGGTGTGGTGGAGTGACCGCTCTGGAGCACTATAGCTGCCCAGAGGAAGCGGAGTCACAGATGGTTTCAGTGATTCAGTGTAGGATGTCAGTGCGGGTTAAATATCAGCGCGCCCACATCATCCTTTAGCCACAGAAGACAATATCTACCTCCTGATGATCGATCCTCCATCCTGGGGGAACCGCAGATTGAACGCCGATTGAAAGTCACGTTGACTCTTGTCATTCATATTTTATCATGCCATTAGAGCTGTAAATTATTCAAGTTCTCGTAATTAACACCGTATACAGTATTTTTGCTGATAATTATTCTTAACCGCAATTTGTGAAGATCAGAAGATGGAAGAACATGTCTGTGGATACTTTTTCTCATCTCTTCCTCCAGGAAACTCTCTTCCGCAGGTGTTTAATCTCTGGCAGACGTACGTTCTTTAATTCGACGGCACGTTTATCTTCTTTCACTGCGACGATAATGATTTTCTCCCCTAGCCTTGCGTAATAAAGCAGCCACATTTAAGAGGAGGAAGACAAAGAACTGACCACTGTAATTAACTTACCTTTGCTGCTGTGTGTGTTAGATTCCAGTGCTGTCGAGCAATTCATTATTTAATGTTTACTGTCCATATTGAAGACAAGAGGAGTGAGATAGCTTGCCAGGATATGGAGGCAGAAACACTGGTGGGTTTTCAAAACCAGATTTGATACAGTGCTAGATACTTCTGAGCTTTTAGGCAAACTAAGCTAGGTAAACTAAACTAAGGAAAAGGCAAGCATTGCTGGGCTGAATGGTCTGTTCTCTTCATTGTGTTCTGTTATGTTATGTTATTTTATGTTGTGTTTTGTTAATATGTCCCGCAAGGTAAAAGTCTATGAAGCAGAGAGATGACCTCTAGCCTTCTAGAGGAAAGAAAGCCTTCCGTCTTAGATATCAATCACTGGACCCTGTGCATTGTGTTTCTTTACTAAAAGGTATCAGTCTCAAGTGTTCAAATCAATGCATCACTCTGTTCTTTGTAAATGAGCAACATTATCTAAGGTGCTATTTTGCATACACACCATGTGTTGTGTTCATGGCCTTACAACCAGTCGTATATAAATTGTTCATTATCTGACGTGTTCGGTTGTTTGTTTTTTTACCTTGATGTGCACTGTTTTGTATGTCACTTTGGATAAAGTCTGCTAAATAAAACGTAATGTAATGCAATATTTATACAAAATGCAAGCAGGATGGCACTTAGTTAAACAGTTCATTTTTTTAATGCAACCTCCAGCCATTTCATGATTTCATTTCATGTATCTATGTGCTTTTGTGAGGGATTAAGAACCCATTATTCAATCACTTTTTGTGTCATATATCCAAAATTGAATGAGGCGTATGTGCATTATGTTATTTCCGTTTCTCTGATTCTCTCATCCTGACCGGATTATGGTGGAGAAATCATAAATGCATCCGTATGTGTTTTAAGTGCCATAGTGATATTGAGCAGAAAACTAATACCCTTCACCCAAAGGCGGTGCGTGTGAAAAGTCCTGCATCAGCATTATTCGAACCCTCTGGTCTGGTAACTAAGACCCCTCTTCCTTTCCCATGATCGTATGATCATTAAACATTTAAGAAGTGTACATGTCAGCACATTCCAATGGTCTGGTTACGAAAGGAATCCTAAAGCTTACTTATCCTGGATCGAACCCTTTTCCGGCGCCAGACCACAGGGGGGGGTGCAGAGGCTGGACAGGAACACGATGAAGGGGGGGTGGGGGGCGGAGTGGAGTGTGTGATTTACACGGTAGAGAGATTGATTTCCTCCATACGCATCTTTTTGGCTGTCATTCGCCCATCATAGCAGGGAATCCATCTTGGCTCCAAAGAGATTAGTTTCCACAACGGTAGATCAGGCTAAGCCTGGAAGACGGTAAAAAATGTGATGCTATTGTCAGTGCTTATCGATCGAGCCGTACGTGTTCAGCTCGGGAGGCAGCTGTGGTGTGGCACTGATGCCCTGAGGTCATGAATTTCACATGCATCGGGGGTTAGGGTTTCATTTGCTGTTCAAGGTCCCAGTGTAGGAGCAGAATAGTTTGTGGATAGTTCATTTTTCATCCCTGAAGTGAATTGGTTTATTTACCTCTGCGTTGTATATTATGGCGGTCAGTGACTGTCAGAAAACGTATATTTTCTCTTCGTTGCACTTGACAGCAGGATTAAAAATGTAACTCATACCGCATGTCTTGACAGATGCCTTGAGATTATTCTAGAAGCGTTGGGAGAGTGGGACTTCAACAGCGCTGCTAATGCTAACTCTTAGCCACTGACATGAATGAACCAATGATCAATGTTCACTCAAATTACAGAACACCGATATCTGTACAGGCTAGTCAACTGTGGCAAGGAAAAGCTGTCTGTGTGGGAGAGATGAGAGAAAGCTTGGGAGGAACCAGACTCCAGGGAAAGTTGGCCAGCGTAGCGTGCATCTTACCAGCCACTGGCTGGTCACGACAGCTCCACTAATTTTGGCGTTCATAAAATTTGAGTCTCCTTTTGTGAGGGCTCCAGAAATCAGAAATAGGCTGTTCTAGTTTATGTGTTTCTACTGAGCTTGTGAGAAAGCGTCAGCCTTTGCCTGTCAGATGAAGAGGGACATACTTCCTCTTTTGTCAAGTCACCTCAATGAGTTTCTGGTTATACAAGACGACTCTTAGGCTATGTTTAGACTGTCACATATCTGGGCCAGTTCTACTGTTTCTCACATCTATTTTTATCTGCCTGTCTCCACTCATAAGTGATTTATACTGTATGTGCTCCTGTATGTTCAGATGTGTTGCACTCGAGATCAGACCCATCGAGAGTAATATGTAATGTTAAAAAAGCACTGGAATGGCATAGATGTCACAATCAGGTCACAGGATCCACAGAACCAGCACTGAACTGACCACAGCGTACAAATGTGGTCCACTGATATTGGAAAGATCTAATTCCATGTGTTTTGTTTCATAAGCGATTCGAATCTGGTTGGATAGCCTTGACTTTCTGAACTGTGGCCTTTTCCACCTGATATTTATGTTGTGGTGTTAAACAACATCCACCAGGTGGCAGCAGTGTATATTCAGCCCGACCACAGTCTACATCACTGCCCCAGTCTTCACGCGGCTCCTGTAGTTCTCGGCCAGGGTGTCCAAACGCGCAGCTAGGGTTTAGAGACAGTGGTCACAGGAGCTCCACATTCTCTGTGTCGACGAGGGCAGAGCTGACCGTGATGCAAACCACTGTTCCGGTCACTGCAGAGCACTGTGGTTTCAGCGAAAAGCATTTATTAAAACTCTCACTTTGTCTCTTTCTTTGCTTTATAACCCTCTCGTGGCTTTCCTCTGAGCCTTGTCTGCCATTACCTAACCTGAGGAATACACTAAACTCTCACCGTTATATTGATTACTGGGCTGGCATCTAAATCTGGCATTGCCCAAATCCCAGGTACTCTACTATACTATATATCATATGTTGGCCAGAGATATAGACTTATTTTTTAGACTTCTACTGCTGTAGCCTATCCACTTAGAGTTATGATGCGTTGTGTGTTCAGAGATTAACAAGATGTTTCTTTCTGCAGAACTGCTATTCACTGGATATTAGATTTTTTATTTTGATTTCTTTTTTGCACCATTCTTTGCAAACTCTAGAGACTAGTGTGCATGAAAATTACTCAACACTCAAACCACCCTCTCTGCCGCCAACAATCATTCAATGGTCAAAGTCACTTAGATCACATTTGTTTTCCCCATTCTGATTGTTGATGTGAACATTAACTGAAACTCCTGACCCTTATCTGCATGATTGTATGCATTGCGCTGCTGCTACACAATTGGCTGATTAGATAATCACATGAATATGTAGGTGCAATAAAGTAAAAATGTTCCTAATGAAGTGCTCGTTGAGTGAAAAAATGTACTGATTATTCCTCAGCATGTTGTGATTGCATGGGGGAAACAGCCTTGAGAAGATTTGTGCACTGACACGTGGATAATGACAGTGTTAAAAATACTGGAATGAAATTGTCATGTAGACCTTGGTGAGGACAATATTTTAAGCGATTGACAAGTTTGTTTGAGGTGATCTTGGGGAGTCTAGACATAAGGGAGGTTCTCTCCATCAGCATCTGATATATAGTACCTGAGGAATGTGTGTGTGTGTGTGTGTGTGTGTGTTGGAAGGTCTTATTTATTTTGTGCTAGGCCACATTAACAAGGAAAGTTGAGTAATGTTCGCCACAGAACATTAGGCACTACCTGTATTTTTTGAGGTCTAATTCCTCACCTGCAGTTTAGAGAAGAAAATGATTATTTATCCTCTCTTCACATGCTCATTGGAAAACAAGCATGGATGGTTCCCAACCTGGTCTTATGTGCCCCCAAGGGACCCTGGCACTTAGGCACATGCAATCAAAATGGGTCTGTGCTTTTTGTCCATGAGTTTGGTACAGCACTTGCTCATTCTGCATCCTGCATCCTGCATCACACTGCACTGTAACCAAGCTAAAGGAATGGTGCATAGCCTGAGTGGTGCATCGACGGGGCCTTTGTTTCACCTAGCGCAGTCCGCTGTCTACAGGCATCAGGTTGCGACTACAGGTAGTAGTCATTTATTTTGCTCTGGCAGTGTTGCCCTAGTTTTGATTCTCTCTGCATAGAAAATCTGGGACAACCCCGCAGTACAAAAGCACACGGGGGAACGGTCTTCAGACTTCAGATCTTCAGGACCAGCGCAAGCCTGCTGAAACACACCTGAGACACCAAACTGTGGGGTTCCAGTTCCCCGTCCCAGGTTAACACGGGGTGAAGCGATGCTTTGCCCTGGGAGAACAGGCCCCAGATGCAGCGCATGGGCAGCTGCTGGAGGAGGATTTGGGAGGAGGATCTGCTCTGAACTGGATGTCGGCAGAGGGGGCTTCTTACGCATCTCAGATGCAAACGCTAACGCCGTGAATATCTGTGGAGAGATAATAATTCATGTTTGTGCTGAGCTGAAGAACCTTTCTCACATGAGTTATGTTTAGGGCAGGGACACATTCTTTCTCTTTTCTCAAAACCCCTGAGGTAACAAACCTGCGCCTTTCAAGACACGGCTGAAGCCAGCGTTGGTCCATGTGTTATCCAGTAAGCCATCATACAGTATTAACCTCAGTCTAAGACTATTCTTTGAGTGCTCGCTTACACTTTATATACCTTCTTTATGATATGGCTGAGTGGTATATCTTATAATGCAGAGTGGATGTTAACAAAGGTTTAGCTACTCATTTTCTTCTCTGCAAACCGTCAAAGTGTTAACAAGAATTCCAGTCTTGTAATAAGACTTAAGATCTTAGTTATGCTCTCCCAAGTAGAAATGATTCGATAGTTTAATGTTTGCTTGACAAGTGAAATTTTCTGAGTCAGAGAAGTCTCAGTATAAGACTAAAATCCTGGTTATTTTTGGGGTTTTTGCAGCGTTCCTCCTCTGGTGTGAGGCTCATGGAGTGGGATCTGTGCGTGGCCCGGAGGGAGGGTGCGTTTAGTCACCTGTCCTCCCACGGCTGTGTGGAGCAGAGGTAGTAACACTCTGACCCTTCTGCTTTAAAAAGCCTTCGCACAGAGCTCTTTTAGCCCCGTTCCAACGTCTGCGAGCTTGTGTGTACCGTCTTTACGTGAGATTGCAGTGACCTTTCGCCGCCATTTAAAGCTTTATATAATGAAACTGGCTTTGAAAATGGCAAAATGCAGCTGGCATTTAACATGATGGAGGAAGTGTAACGCTGCATGGCTCCTGGGCGGCAGCTGGGCCCAGCGAATGAGAACATACAGCCAAGGGGCTCGGCTGAATATAATCGAGTTAGAGTGAAAAAACTGCGTAATTACCGGCCTGTTTCTAACACACACACACACACACACACACACACACACACTCCTGCCAACCCCCCCCCCCACCTCTCCTCACACACACACACACACACACACACACTCCTGCCAACCCTCCCCCCCACCTCTCCCCACACACACACACACATACACACACATTCCTGCCAAATCCCACCCCCCCTCCCCACACACACACGCATAAAAAAAAAACAGTGCTTCTTGCAAGTAGTCAGAACAACCTGACCAAAAACAACTTGATGTTTTTATCCACCCACTATTTTTACAGACTGTCTCTTCGGTTTTTAGAAAGGTAAATTGCTTTTTCCCTCTGAAGAAAGGGCCTATTGTTTTGTAATAACATATTGCAGAACAGCGTAGCGTCAAAACGCATTGTTACGCACTTATCATGTGCCTTTTTCAAGGGCAGCTTACATAACTTACGTTTTGCTTCATATCTCTTTACAGTGAAGTATTTTGCCAAACCTTTGTTTTAAGAACCTTGTGCAAGGGTACAATAACATTGTCCCACCGGAATGCATTCCCACAATCGTGTGATTAAAAACCCATTTACCCAACGTCCATGAAACACCCCTGCCTGCACTGATGCACTATGGCACTCCTGGTCTTGCTCTCATGTAAACAGAGGGGTATAGGGAGCAGCATATCCAGGGTCCCAAAAAAAACCCCAGCCAGGATTCACACTTTGCCTCAGCCATTGGGTTTCTGCAGTGTCACGTCAGAGACAAACCGCAGCACTACAGTCAGTGTGTCACATGGTCCGGGCAGCGAGCACACTGCCTTGGACGAGGGATGAAAACAGCTTCTGTGATCTTCTGTCATCTTTTAGCTTATGTAAGAGCCCCCCTGCTCAGAACCTACTGGCTGGATTTAGCTCAGCACTTCCTCCTGTGGACGTCCCAGTGCAGGGCCTGGGTGGAGGCTGGCACACAGGTGGGCATTTCTGCCACGTCAAAGCGGCAGTTAAAAAAGTCATGCTTAGCTAGTTTGGTCCTTCCGTAGAACACACTTACCATCGGGAACCCCAGGCAGATTAGAGCTCCTTTTCAGAAACCGCAAGAGCAGAGGCTGTAGCCTGGAGTAGATTCATCCCTTACGCATTTTATAAAAAAAGTCTGCCCACGCATTCAATAATGAACTATGTTTTTATAGTTTTTATAGTCTCCAAAGACCAGGTCATACTCTGAATTGTAATGGTAATTACTGTAGAAACCGTAATGACAACCATCTATTGTTTACTTGCAGCTGCGTGAAGGACAGCTTTCATTCAACGTCAGTCAGCTCGTTTTGTGTTCTCTGCTCAGAATTCTGGTATTATTTTTAAACGAACATCCCTGCTGAAAATGCAATCTTATATGAGCCTGAGCTGGTCAGCTGTGTTTTCAACACTCTTCGCTGGTCAACCAGCCATTCATCAGTTGACCACCAGCATACTCTACCAGCTGGAACCAGTCGAAAGTGTCAAAACACAGCTTAAAGGTACAATAGGTCATTTTGGACTTCTAACGGTCAAGAGAGGAATAGCAGCAACAAACACGCTCAAATCACAACACTGTTTATCCCTCCCCCTTCTCTGTGAACGCGCTGACGTTTAAACGCCATTGGCTGTGGCAATTAGAACCAATTTTCAACCGATGAGCTTGAATTATTGTACAGCTATAGATGTTTTGGTACACAGTACGGGTCTGTCAACTGCATATTTTGAAACCCGAATTTAAGGACTATAAACACAGGCAGAGGGTGAGTCAACATGTCAGTGAGCCTTTTTCAATGATAGGAAGGGATTTTCAATGGTCTTGTAACTATGTTTTAACACAAGAATTTTACCTATTGTACCTTTTAGTCACTTAAACTGGCTTTGAATCCCAGTCATCGCCAGGCATGTTGGTGCGATGTATAGTATACCATTTATTTAATCCTTGAAGTGAAGTTGTTGTTTTTTATCCTTGAAGTGAAGTTACTGGTCACACTAGTTTGAACATGCCATTGTCAGTTGCTGTTGTTGCTAACATTATCAGTGTCAGCAGAGATCATTGTCACCTGTGTTTGCTGTGTGAGGACAACCTGTGATAATCCAACCCCTTTATACAGCTGCTCCAATGAGCATCAGGGTTTCAGTGTCTCAAACTCACTGCAGTTTTTTTCACCATTCGGATGTCCTGCTCATTTAACACAATTGAGTTCAGAAATATTTTTTTCACATCTAAACCCCTGTTTAACCTAGTGCAATCCTGCTATGACCAGCCTGAAACACCAGCCACCAGCTGTTTCAAAACATAGCTTGAACGGGTCGAACCATGTTGAGTATGGCGATGGTCTGAACTGGTCAACCAGCTACCAGCTTTTTAAATACCTAGCTTTAGCTGTATATTTCAGCAGGGTTCTGCTCATTTAATACGGACATGACAGCTGTGCTTGTAAAGGATGCCTTTGTGTCTCCACCTGCAGTTCTTTTCACATTTAAGACTTTCTGCTTTGCATTTACACCATATTTATGTATGTTTTAAAGCTCCTTATGTTTACTCTCCACAATACTGTAATGGCCACATTCCCTTTGTCTCAATCTGAAGTGTTCGACGCGCTTGAAGATGTGCCTGTTTGCAGACGCTGGCTTGTGCCACAGTCTGTGGGAGACATCCCAATATTAAATCAGCGCTGCAGGAGATACCACAGACTGTCACATCCCATTGCGGGTCAACCATCCGCTCGCTGCTCTCCTTTCAGGCGGTCGATTACGGAGGCTGTCGCTTTGGCCCCGGTCCACTCCTGCGGTCGGCCTGCCCTCCCAGGGGTGTGAGCCGAAACAGAGACTGTGGAACTGGAGACCCCCTCGCTGGGAGGCGGTCTGTCGGGGACCAGATCCGGCCCTGCTGCCCAGAGTTTTGGGGTTACAGGATAGCTTCCTGAGGGGCCTTAATCGATGGATGATCCCATGCCTTATGACGTTGAGTGCTGGGGACTATCACAGCGCTGGCCCTTGGGTGTGGATGGAGAGGGCCATAGACTCATTGGGTTGAGTGATTGTCGTGGGCGACATTGGCTCAGGCTGTAAGGTCGTCTGGCAGTCGGAGGGTTGCCGGTCGATCCCACCCTGGGTGTGTTGAAGTGTCCCTGAGCAAGACGCCTAACCCCCAAATGCTCCTGGCTGGTGCCTTGCATGGCGGCCAATCGCCGTTGGTGTGTGAGTGTGTGTATGAATGGGTGAATGAGAAGCATCAATTGTCCAGCGCTTTGGATAAAGGCACTATATAAATGCCAACCATTTACCATTTAATTCTAAGCGATAATATATAAAAATACAGCGTACAAGTTAAATTTCAATTCAGACCATTCACTGATCAAAATGTGTTCATCAGTGCCCGACTGATTTCCACTACAGTGACTATATTACTGACCATTGTGTGTGATCTTAAAGAAGCTTTTTAACCCAAGCCAAAGCCAATGTAGAGTGGCGGTTAAACAGAGGTTATCTGTGTGTCGTCGAATGTTAACCAATGGCAGATCCTGTATCGCCCGCTGGACAGGGCTAATTTAAATGTTTGCCCACTGAATGTCAAACGCAGGTCGGCAAAAAGCAGGAGAGACAGAGAGAGATGGAGGGAGAGATAAAGAATGATGGATGGATGGATGGATGGATGGATTGACGGATGGATGGATGTGTGCTCTCAGCTGAGCTTGTGTGAACCGGCCAGAAATAGAAACTGCCCTTCGCCCTGTGAGACCAACTCTCATTTCCCTGCTTGGCTGTATGTGATTGTGCTTGTATGCGTGTGTGTGCGTATGTGTGTGTGTGTGTGCGCGTATGTGTGTTTGTGGGCGTATGTGTGTGTGTGTGTGCGCGCGTATGTGTGTTTGTGGGCGTATGTGTGTTTGTGTGTGTGTGTATGTGTGTGCGTCTGTGTGTGTGCGTGTGTATGTGTGTGTGTGTGTGTGCGCGTATGTGTGTTTGTGGGCATGTGTGTGTGTGTGTGTGTGTGTGTGTGTGTTTGTGGGCGTATGTGTGTTTGTGTGTGTGTGTGTATGTGTATGTGTGTGCGTCTGTGTGCGTGCGTGTGTATGTGTGTGTGTGTGCATATGTGTGTTTGTGTGCGTATGTGTGTGTGTGTGTGCGCATATGTGTGCTTGTGGGCATGTGTGTGTGTGTGCGTCTGTGTGTGTGCGTGTGTATGTGTGTGTGTGTGCGCGTATGTGTGTTTGTGGGCATATGTGTGTGTGTGTGTGTATGTGTGGGTCTGTGTGTGTGCGTGTGTATGTGTGTGTGTGTGTGTGCGCATATGTGTGTTTGTGTGCGTGTGTGTGTGTGTGCACATATGTGTGTTTGTGGGCATATGTGTGTGTGTGTGTGTGTGTGTGTGCGTATGTGTGTGCGCGTATGTGTGTGTGTGTGTGCCTACGTGTGTGCTTATGTGTGTGTGTGTCTGTGTGTGTGTGAGTGTGTGTGTGTGTGTGCTTATGTGTGTGTGTGTGTGTGTGCTTATGTGTGTGTGTGTGTATCTGTGTGTGTGTGCTTATGTGTGTGTGTGTGTGTGCGTGCTTATGTGTGTGTGTGTATCTGTGTGTGTGTGTGTGTGTGTATGTGTGTGTGTGTGTGTGTGTGCGCGTGCTTATGTGTGTATGTGTGTGTGTGGTGTCTGTTGGTGAATGGATCAAACAGAGCTAATATTTCTCCTCCTTACCACATTTCTCTGTGCAGTCATTGTTATTTTGATCCGCCGAACAGATGAGATGACAAATGGAGTCACTGAGGCAGTTAAAGTGATATATGCCGCTGAGAGACGGCAGTTGGACTAACCGATGTATTACTGTGAGTGTTTGTTTGTGCGTCTGAGTGGGTGGTGCAAGCCTGCTGTTTGAGCAGAGCGAATGACACATCCAAACTGGCACTTCACTGCGCTCTCATCCTAATTTATTTAAGAGGGTCCTAAACTGTGTGTTGAGTAGTTTCTTTAGTCATTTAATCGCATAAGGCCTTAATGTGACCTTTGACCCTTGTGGTGAAGTATTTAAAAAGTGCCTAAAAGCTACAGATGCTTGTTGCTGGGGCGGCACCCTGTAGGTACATAAAATTGTACCCCTCGACAGCAACATATATTTCATTTGTACCTTTTTTTTTTGCTTAGAAAATGTATTTTTACCCAAAGAGAATATTTCTGTACTTTCAGATTATATTTAGGAAATTTGACCCTTGAAGAACCTAATTGTACGTACCTCCACTGTCAGATTATATCTACTGTAGTTTACAAAAGTAAACTGAATACTCAGATTATATGTGCTGTATTTTACAAAAGCAAACTGAATATTCAGATTATATGTACTGTATTTTACAAAAGCAAACTGAATATTCAGATTATATGTACTGTATTTTACAAAAGCAAACTGAATACTCAGATTATATGTACTGTATTTTACAAAAGCAAATTGAATACTCAGATTATATGTAGTGTATTTTACAAACTGAATACTCAGTCCATGCCCATTCATTCCAAAGGCCAACCATTCACCATTTACATTCTGCTTGAAACCCCCATTTCCAAAGATGAATGTGAAAACTGCAAACGGGGCTGATCCCTGTCTACCCGAGAGCTGTAAATCACAGCTACTGCAGACAACTGGCTGACCGTGTGATGACACCGGCTCATGGGGCTGACTGTTTCTCTTCCTGTCCCCGATGGGAGATGAGCAGAGGGGAAGAAGGCGACGCCCGGCTAGCACAAAAGAACCGAGAGAGACACGGAGGGGAGGGGGGGGGGTAGATGATTGCAGCGCTCCTTCTCTGCTGAAGAATAGGCACGTATGGACTAGACGTCCAATGTGTCGATTGGCCTCACGGGCTGAGCTGCGTTTAACAAATGAATCATCAGACACGTTTGCAGTTGTGGTCCCTGTATAGGGCGGCCTGTAGCGTAGTGGTTAAGGTACATGACTGGGACACGCAAGGCCGGTGGTTCGATCCCCGGTTTAGCCACTATAAGATCCGCACAGCCGTTGGGCCCTTGAGCGAGGCCCTTAACCCTGCATTGCTCCAGGGGAAGATTGTCTTTGAGGATTTTTGATTAGACTATTGGCTTAGTCTAATCAACTGTAAGTTGCTTTGGATAAAAGCATATGCCGAATGCCATTAATGTAATGTAATGTAATGTACGTTTGCGATGCCGGATGGGAAATGTCTACAGGGGCAAAAGCCCTGCCTACACTAAGATACCCGCTGTTTTCTTATCGGCAGAAATGATAATAACTACTCATTACGATTCTTTTATCTTTCTTTTATTCTCTCACAGACTGTAGCACAAGCCAGCATCGGCAAACAGGCACGTCTGGCTAAAGACACTCAGCAAATCTATGGAATATATAATTCCAGTTTTATGTACTTTTATCAGAAAGCTTTCTTTAATCTTAAAATACCTGAGCGGGCAAACTCTAACGACTAGTTTGTCTCATGTTGGCTTCCGTACATTTATTCACATCTTTTTTTTGTTGCTTCTTCCTGAAAAGACAGAATGGGTATTTGTTAAAGGCTGGTAAAAAAAAAACTGCCCATAGTGGGCCCATAGTGTACATGCGCAACATACGGATTGAAATTTACTGCACTCCGTGATTGAAAACTCTCCAGATCTTAAATCTGTAATCACTTCATTACTATAGAATCACCGCAAGCTTCCACAGATTGGAACCTTGAGCCTTGACAGAATTGGATTGGACGCCAAGGACAGTGCTTGAGGTCAGCTGACCTGGGACTATTTGCGGCCGTGTATTGGCAGTGCCTGGACATGTGGTTAATCATTGCTCCTCGTAACTCCATCCGCTCTGTGGTCATGTCATCTTGGAACCACTTGTGCAAATAACAACTGACCAATTCAATAATGACATGTTATATTTAATCCTCGCTGGCTATACCGTACGTGTGCGTTAGTCTGGAATGCCCTGTTGTGGGATGAGGGATAGTGTGTGTTCGTGTGAGATGGGGTGTGTGTTCGTGGGCAGGGGTGGTGCTGCTAT